>NC_090221.1:23982038-24282038 GCF_024489055.1 Chanodichthys erythropterus | reverse complement strand
AAAACACTCAAGAATATTATTACAGTTTGACCTGTTGCCATGGCAACAATATTTCAAATATCAAAAATCCTGTCATAGGTCTACATCTGCTGTGTATTGACATTACACTGATGAAGTTTGAAGCAAATCAGGTAAAAATAAGAGGGTGATCTCAAAACATTTCAAAAAGTGATACACTTCCTGCTGCCAGTTGGTGGCGCTATAACTTTGACTCACAATAGTCACATCCATGTGATCAGACTCCTATAACGAACACACTCGTGAAGTTTCATAAAGATCAATATATGTATTAAGACGTTATAACACATTTCCTGTTTCCTTTTTCTCGCCATAAATTCGTTGCCTCGCCACGGCCAAACCGTTCGAGATATCAAAAATCCCCTGGCAATTTTTAATCATCAGTGTCTTGACTTCATGCTGACCGAGTTTGGTGGCGATCGGATTAATCGTCTAGGAGGAGTATATCAAATTCCAGAGCATGCGTTTTTCAAACAACCCTTAATAGCTGACTTCCTGTTGGCGTGGCGATTAACTTAGAGCGCGAAAGTTGTTCGGCCCGATGAGGTCTATATGTGTACCGAGTTTCATACTAATACGTGCAAGCATGTTTAATATATGGACCAAATTTTCAGACTTTTTTCAAGGGGGCGCTGTCGAGCCCCCCTGCCACGCCCGGGTACCAGCCTCTCCGGCGTCCTAATGGCCGCGGATTCCAATGTGTGTGCCAATTTTCAAGAGTTTTTGAGCATGTTAAGGCCCCCAAAAAGCCCCGGAAGACGGAAAAAAAAAAAAAAAAAAAAAAAATAATAATAATAATCCTTAGAAGAACAAGAGGGCCCTGCGCGCTTAATTCGCTTGGGCCCTAATAATCCTTAGAAGAACAAGAGGGCCCTGCGCGAATTTTCGCTTGGGCCCTAATAATCCTTAGAAGAACAAGAGGGCCCTGCGCGAATTTTCGCTTGGGCCCTAATAATCCTTAGAAGAACAAGAGGGCCCTGCGCGAATTTTCGCTTGGGCCCTAATAATAAATATAGCTGCGAGTAGCGATGGCGGGCCCAAGCCCGGTGGCACCGCCACCCCGGTGGCTTCAGGGCAACTGTGCACAGCGGGCAATAGGCACTTAAAACGGTTAAACATCAAAGGACTATGTCAAATTCACTCCACATTTACTGCACTACAAGGTGCCGCTATAGAGCCCCTCCTCCCTGCCCATTTTCAAAGGATTACATGTGCCAAGTTTTAACATTATTCTGATGAATTTTGAAGCAAATCAGGTAAAAATAAGAGGGTGATCTCAATGTATGCTGAAAGTGACACATTTTCTGCTTCCAGTTGGTGGCGCTATGACTTTGAATCACAATAGTCAAATCCATGTGATCAGCCTTGTACAACGAAGACTAAGCCAAAGTTTCATCAAAATCAATTAATGTATGCAGAAGTTATAGCACTTCGTTTCCCTTTTCTTGCCATAAATTCGTTGCCTCGCCACGGCCAAACCGTTTGAGATATCCAAAATCCGTTTGCAATTAAACAACTTCAATGTGTTAGCAACAAGTTAAAAAAAGCTTGGTGTAAATTGGATAAACCCTGTAGGAGTAGTAGTATAAAATTCATAGCCTGTTTTTTCAAAAAATTAACATTCAAACCAAAATAGCTGACTTCCTGTTGGTCGGAGCTAATGAATGTAAATTAGAAAATTGTCCGGCTTGATGAGAATAATGTGTGTACTGAGTTTGGTGACTATAGGAAAAACTAACCCCCCCACTTTTGTCAAAAGGTGGCGCTACTGAGCCCCTCCACCACGCCCATTTCTATGGCTTTGTCCATGTCTACTGGTTGACAATATTGATGTGTGTGTCGAGTTTCATGCAATTTGAAGCATGTTAAGAGCCTCAAAAACACTCAAGAATATTATTACAGTTTGACCTGTTGCCATGGCAACAATATTTCAAATATCAAAAATCCTGTCATAGGTCTACATCTGCTGTGTATTGACATTACACTGATGAAGTTTGAAGCAAATCAGGTAAAAATAAGAGGGTGATCTCAAAACATTTCAAAAAGTGATACACTTCCTGCTGCCAGTTGGTGGCGCTATAACTTTGACTCACAATAGTCACATCCATGTGATCAGACTCCTATAACGAACACACTCGTGAAGTTTCATAAAGATCAATATATGTATTAAGACGTTATAACACATTTCCTGTTTCCTTTTTCTCGCCATAAATTCGTTGCCTCGCCACGGCCAAACCGTTCGAGATATCAAAAATCCCCTGGCAATTTTTAATCATCAGTGTCTTGACTTCATGCTGACCGAGTTTGGTGGCGATCGGATTAATCGTCTAGGAGGAGTATATCAAATTCCAGAGCATGCGTTTTTCAAACAACCCTTAATAGCTGACTTCCTGTTGGTGTGGCGATTAACTTAGAGCGCGAAAGTTGTTCGGCCCGATGAGGTCTATATGTGTACCGAGTTTCATACTAATACGTGCAAGCATGTTTAATATATGGACCAAATTTTCAGACTTTTTTCAAGGGGGCGCTGTCGAGCCCCCCTGCCACGCCCGGGTACCAGCCTCTCCGGCGTCCTAATGGCCGTGGATTCCAATGTGTGTGCCAATTTTCAAGAGTTTTTGAGCATGTTAAGGCCCCCAAAAAGCCCCGGAAGACGGAAAAAAAAAAAAAAAAAAAATAAATAAATAAATAAATATAGCTGCGAGCAGCGATGGCGGGCCCAAGCCGGTGGAACCGCCACCCCGGTGGCTTCAGGTCAACTGTGCACAGCGGGCAATAGGCACTTAAAACGGTTAAACATCAAAGGACTATGTCAAATACACTCCACATTTACTGCACTACAAGGTGCCGTTATAGAGCCCCTCCTCCCTGCCCATTTTCAAAGGATTACATGTGCCAAGTTTTAACATTATTCTGATGAATTTTGAAGCAAATCAGGTAAAAATAAGAGGGTGATCTCAATGTATGCTGAAAGTGACACATTTTCTGCTTCCAGTTGGTGGCGCTATGACTTTGAATCACAATAGTCAAATCCATGTGATCAGCCTTGTACAACGAAGACTAAGCCAAAGTTTCATCAAAATCAATTAATGTATGCAGAAGTTATAACACTTTGTTTCCCTTTTCTTGCCATAAATTCGTTGCCTCGCCACGGCCAAACCGTTTGAGATATCCAAAATCCGTTTGCAATTAAACAACTTCAATGTGTTAGCAACAAGTTAAAAAAGCTTGGTGTAAATTGGATAAACCCTGTAGGAGTAGTAGTATAAAATTCATAGCCTGTTTTTTCAAAAAATTAACATTCAAACCAAAATAGCTGACTTCCTGTTGGTCGGAGCTAATGAATGTAAATTAGAAAATTGTCCGGCTTGATGAGAATAATATGTGTACCGAGTTTGGTGACTGTAGGAAAAACTAACCCCCACTTTTGTCAAAAGGTGGCGCTACTGAGCCCCTCCACCACGCCCATTTCTATGGCTTTGTCCATGTCTACTGGTTGACAATATTGATGTGTGTGTCGAGTTTCATGCAATTTGAAGCATGTTAAGAGCCTCAAAAACACTCAAGAATATTATTACAGTTTGACCTGTTGCCATGGCAACAATATTTCAAATATCAAAAATCCTGTCATAGGTCTACATCTGCTGTGTATTGACATTACACTGATGAAGTTTGAAGCAAATCAGGTAAAAATAAGAGGGTGATCTCAAAGCATTTTAAAAGTGATACACTTCTTGCTGCCATTTGGTGGCGCTATAACTTTGACTCACAATAGTTACATCCATGTGATCAGACTACTACAACCAACACACTCCTGAAGTTTCATAAACATCAATCAATGTATGCAGAAGTTATAACACATTTCCTGTTTCCCTTTTCTCGCCATAAATTCGTTGCCTCGCCACGGCCAAACCGTTTGAGATATCCAAAATCCGTTTGCAATTAAACAACTTCAATGTGTTCGCAACAAGTTAAAAAAGCTTGGTGTAAATTGGATAAACCCTGTAGGAGTAGTAGTATAAAATTCATAGCCTGTTTTTTCAAAAAATTAACATTCAAACCAAAATAGCTGACTTCCTGTTGGTCGGAGCTAATGAATGTAAATTAGAAAATTGTCCGGCTTGATGAGAATAATATGTGTACCGAGTTTGGTGACTGTAGGAAAAACTAACCCCCCCACTTTTGTCAAAAGGTGGCGCTACTGAGCCCCTCCACCACGCCCATTTCTATGGCTTTGTCCATGTCTACTGGTTGACAATATTGATGTGTGTGTCGAGTTTCATGCAATTTGAAGCATGTTAAGAGCCTCAAAAACACTCAAGAATATTATTACAGTTTGACCTGTTGCCATGGCAACAATATTTCAAATATCAAAAATCCTGTCATAGGTCTACATCTGCTGTGTATTGACATTACACTGATGAAGTTTGAAGCAAATCAGGTAAAAATAAGAGGGTGATCTCAAAACATTTCAAAAAGTGATACACTTCCTGCTGCCAGTTGGTGGCGCTATAACTTTGACTCACAATAGTCATATCCATGTGATCAGACTCCTATAACGAACACACTCGTGAAGTTTCATAAAGATCAATATATGTATTAAGACGTTATAACACATTTCCTGTTTCCTTTTTCTCGCCATAAATTCGTTGCCTCGCCACGGCCAAACCGTTCGAGATATCAAAAATCCCCTGGCAATTTTTAATCATCAGTGTCTTGACTTCATGCTGACCGAGTTTGGTGGCGATCGGATTAATCGTCTAGGAGGAGTATATCAAATTCCAGAGCATGCGTTTTTCAAACAACCCTTAATAGCTGACTTCCTGTTGGCGTGGCGATTAACTTAGAGCGCGAAAGTTGTTCGGCCCGATGAGGTCTATATGTGTACCGAGTTTCATACTAATACGTGCAAGCATGTTTAATATATGGACCAAATTTTCAGACTTTTTTCAAGGGGGCGCTGTCGAGCCCCCCTGCCACGCCCGGGTACCAGCCTCTCCGGCGTCCTAATGGCCGCGGATTCCAATGTGTGTGCCAATTTTCAAGAGTTTTTGAGCATGTTAAGGCCCCCAAAAAGCCCCGGAAGACGAAAAAAAAAAAAAAAAAAAAAAAAAAATAATAATAATAATAATCCTTAGAAGAACAAGAGGGCCCTGCGCGAATTTTCGCTTGGGCCCTAATAATAATAATCCTTAGAAGAACAAGAGGGCCCTGCGCGAATTTTCGCTTGGGCCCTAATAATCCTTAGAAGAACAAGAGGGCCCTGCGCGAATTTTCGCTTGGGCCCTAATAATAAATATAGCTGCGAGCAGCGATGGCGGGCCCAAGCCCGGTGGCACCGCCACCCCGGTGGCTTCAGGGCAACTGTGCACAGCGGGCAATAGGCACTTAAAACGGTTAAACATCAAAGGACTATGTCAAATTCACTCCACATTTACTGCACTACAAGGTGCAGCTATAGAGCCCCTCCTCCCTGCCCATTTTCAAAGGATTACATGTGCCAAGTTTTAACATTATTCTGATGAATTTTGAAGCAAATCAGGTAAAAATAAGAGGGTGATCTCAATGTATGCTGAAAGTGACACATTTTCTGCTTCCAGTTGGTGGCGCTATGACTTTGAATCACAATAGTCAAATCCATGTG
Source organism: Chanodichthys erythropterus (assembly GCF_024489055.1). Taxonomy (NCBI): domain Eukaryota; kingdom Metazoa; phylum Chordata; class Actinopteri; order Cypriniformes; family Xenocyprididae; genus Chanodichthys; species Chanodichthys erythropterus. The sequence continues at coordinate 24,276,376 of NC_090221.1, read as the reverse complement.
ATCAGCCTTGTACAACGAAGACTAAGCCAAAGTTTCATCAAAATCAATTAATGTATGCAGAAGTTATAGCACTTTGTTTCCCTTTTCTTGCCATAAATTCGTTGCCTCGCCACGGCCAAACCGTTTGAGATATCCAAAATCCGTTTGCAATTAAACAACTTCAATGTGTTAGCAACAAGTTAAAAAAGCTTGGTGTAAATTGGATAAACCCTGTAGGAGTAGTAGTATAAAATTCATAGCCTGTTTTTTCAAAAAATTAACATTCAAACAAAAATAGCCGACTTCCTGTTGGTCGGAGCTAATGAATGTAAATTAGAAAATTGTCCGGCTTGATGAGAATAATATGTGTACCGAGTTTGGTGACTGTAGGAAAAACTAACCCCCCCACTTTTGTCAAAAGGTGGCGCTACTGAGCCCCTCCACCACGCCCATTTCTATGGCTTTGTCCATGTCTACTGGTTGACAATATTGATGTGTGTGTCGAGTTTCATGCAATTTGAAGCATGTTAAGAGCCTCAAAAACACTCAAGAATATTATTACAGTTTGACCTGTTGCCATGGCAACAATATTTCAAATATCAAAAATCCTGTCATAGGTCTACATCTGCTGTGTATTGACATTACACTGATGAAGTTTGAAGCAAATCAGGTAAAAATAAGAGGGTGATCTCAAAGCATTTTAAAAGTGATACACTTCTTGCTGCCATTTGGTGGCGCTATAACTTTGACTCACAATAGTTACATCCATGTGATCAGACTACTACAACCAACACACTCCTGAAGTTTCATAAACATCAATCAATGTATGCAGAAGTTATAACACATTTCCTGTTTCCCTTTTCTCGCCATAAATTCATTGCCTCGCCACGGCCAAACCGTTTGAGATATCCAAAATCCGTTTGCAATTAAACAACTTCAATGTGTTCGCAACAAGTTAAAAAAAGCTTGGTGTAAATTGGATAAACCCTGTAGGAGTAGTAGTATAAAATTCATAGCCTGTTTTTTCAAAAAATTAACATTCAAACCAAAATAGCTGACTTCCTGTTGGTCGGAGCTAATGAATGTAAATTAGAAAATTGTCCGGCTTGATGAGAATAATATGTGTACCGAGTTTGGTGACTGTAGGAAAAACTAACCCCCACTTTTGTCAAAAGGTGGCGCTACTGAGCCCCTCCACCACGCCCATTTCTATGGCTTTGTCCATGTCTACTGGTTGACAATATTGATGTGTGTGTCGAGTTTCATGCAATTTGAAGCATGTTAAGAGCCTCAAAAACACTCAAGAATATTATTACAGTTTGACCTGTTGCCATGGCAACAATATTTCAAATATCAAAAATCCTGTCATAGGTCTACATCTGCTGTGTATTGACATTACACTGATGAAGTTTGAAGCAAATCAGGTAAAAATAAGAGGGTGATCTCAAAACATTTCAAAAAGTGATACACTTCCTGCTGCCAGTTGGTGGCGCTATAACTTTGACTCACAATAGTCACATCCATGTGATCAGACTCCTATAACGAACACACTCGTGAAGTTTCATAAAGATCAATATATGTATTAAGACGTTATAACACATTTCCTGTTTCCTTTTTCTCGCCATAAATTCGTTGCCTCGCCACGGCCAAACCGTTCGAGATATCAAAAATCCCCTGGCAATTTTTAATCATCAGTGTCTTGACTTCATGCTGACCGAGTTTGGTGGCGATCGGATTAATCGTCTAGGAGGAGTATATCAAATTCCAGAGCATGCGTTTTTCAAACAACCCTTAATAGCTGACTTCCTGTTGGCGTGGCGATTAACTTAGAGCGCGAAAGTTGTTCGGCCCGATGAGGTCTATATGTGTACCGAGTTTCATACTAATACGTGCAAGCATGTTTAATATATGGACCAAATTTTCAGACTTTTTTCAAGGGGGCGCTGTCGAGCCCCCCTGCCACGCCCGGGTACCAGCCTCTCCGGCGTCCTAATGGCCGCGGATTCCAATGTGTGTGCCAACTTTCAAGAGTTTTTGAGCATGTTAAGGCCCCCAAAAATCCCCGGAAGACGAAAAAAAAAAATAAAAAAAAAAAAATAAATATAGCTGCGAGCAGCGATAATAATAAATATAGCTGCGAGCAGCGATGGCGGGCCCAAGCCCGGTGGCACCGCCACCCCGGTGGCTTCAGGGCAACTGTGCACAGCGGGCAATAGGCACTTAAAACGGTTAAACATCAAAGGACTATGTCAAATTCACTCCACATTTACTGCACTACAAGGTGCCGTTATAGAGCCCCTCCTCCCTGCCCATTTTCAAAGGATTACATGTGCCAAGTTTTAACATTATTCTGATGAATTTTGAAGCAAATCAGGTAAAAATAAGAGGGTGATCTCAATGTATGCTGAAAGTGACACATTTTCTGCTTCCAGTTGGTGGCGCTATGACTTTGAATCACAATAGTCAAATCCATGTGATCAGCCTTGTACAACGAAGACTAAGCCGAAGTTTCATCAAAATCAATTAATGTATGCAGAAGTTATAACACTTTGTTGCCCTTTTCTTGCCATAAATTCGTTGCCTCGCCACGGCCAAACCGTTTGAGATATCCAAAATCCGTTTGCAATTAAACAACTTCAATGTGTTAGCAACAAGTTAAAAAAAGCTTGGTGTAAATTGGATAAACCCTGTAGGAGTAGTAGTATAAAATTCATAGCCTGTTTTTTCAAAAAATTAACATTCAAACCAAAATAGCTGACTTCCTGTTGGTCGGAGCTAATGAATGTAAATTAGAAAATTGTCCGGCTTGATGAGAATAATATGTGTACCAAGTTTGGTGACTGTAGGAAAAACTAACCCCCCACTTTTGTCAAAAGGTGGCGCTACTGAGCCCCTCCACCACGCCCATTTCTATGGCTTTGTCCATGTCTACTGGTTGACAATATTGATGTGTGTGTCGAGTTTCATGCAATTTGAAGCATGTTAAGAGCCTCAAAAACACTCAAGAATATTATTACAGTTTGACCTGTTGCCATGGCAACAATATTTCAAATATCAAAAATCCTGTCATAGGTCTACATCTGCTGTGTATTGACATTACACTGATGAAGTTTGAAGCAAATCAGGTAAAAATAAGAGGGTGATCTCAAAGCATTTTAAAAGTGGTACACTTCTTGCTGCCATTTGGTGGCGCTATAACTTTGACTCACAATAGTTACATCCATGTGATCAGACTACTACAACCAACACACTCCTGAAGTTTCATAAACATCAATCAATGTATGCAGAAGTTATAACACATTTCCTGTTTCCCTTTTCTCGCCATAAATTCGTTGCCTCGCCACGGCCAAACCGTTTGAGATATCCAAAATCCGTTTGCAATTAAACAACTTCAATGTGTTCGCAACAAGTTAAAAAAAGCTTGGTGTAAATTGGATAAACCCTGTAGGAGTAGTAGTATAAAATTCATAGCCTGTTTTTTCAAAAAATTAACATTCAAACCAAAATAGCTGACTTCCTGTTGGTCGGAGCTAATGAATGTAAATTAGAAAATTGTCCGGCTTGATGAGAATAATATGTGTACCGAGTTTGGTGACTGTAGGAAAAACTAACCCCCACTTTTGTCAAAAGGTGGCGCTACTGAGCCCCTCCACCACGCCCATTTCTATGGCTTTGTCCATGTCTACTGGTTGACAATATTGATGTGTGTGTCGAGTTTCATGCAATTTGAAGCATGTTAAGAGCCTCAAAAACACTCAAGAATATTATTACAGTTTGACCTGTTGCCATGGCAACAATATTTCAAATATCAAAAATCCTGTCATAGGTCTACATCTGCTGTGTATTGACATTACACTGATGAAGTTTGAAGCAAATCAGGTAAAAATAAGAGGGTGATCTCAAAACATTTCAAAAAGTGATACACTTCCTGCTGCCAGTTGGTGGCGCTATAACTTTGACTCACAATAGTCACATCCATGTGATCAGACTCCTATAACGAACACACTCGTGAAGTTTCATAAAGATCAATATATGTATTAAGACATTATAACACATTTCCTGTTTCCTTTTTCTCGCCATAAATTCGTTGCCTCGCCACGGCCAAACCGTTCGAGATATCAAAAATCCCCTGGCAATTTTTAATCATCAGTGTCTTGACTTCATGCTGACCGAGTTTGGTGGCGATCGGATTAATCGTCTAGGAGGAGTATATCAAATTCCAGAGCATGCGTTTTTCAAACAACCCTTAATAGCTGACTTCCTGTTGGCGTGGCGATTAACTTAGAGCGCGAAAGTTGTTCGGCCCGATGAGGTCTATATGTGTACCGAGTTTCATACTAATACGTGCAAGCATGTTTAATATATGGACCAAATTTTCAGACTTTTTTCAAGGGGGCGCTGTCGAGCCCCCCTGCCACGCCCGGGTACCAGCCTCTCCGGCGTCCTAATGGCCGCGGATTCCAATGTGTGTGCCAATTTTCAAGAGTTTTTGAGCATGTTAAGGCCCCCAAAAAGCCCCGGAAGACGGAAAAAAAAAAAAAAAAAAAAAATAATAATAATAATAAATATAGCTGCGAGCAGCGATGGCGGGCCCAAGCCCGGTGGCACCGCCACCCCGGTGGCTTCAGGGCAACTGTGCACAGCGGGCAATAGGCACTTAAAACGGTAAAACATCAAAGGGCTATGTCAAATTCACTCCACATTTACTGCACTACAAGGTGCCGTTATAGAGCCCCTCCTCTCTGCCCATTTTCAAAGGATTACATGTGCCAAGTTTTAACATTATTCTGATGAATTTTGAAGCAAATCAGGTAAAAATAAGAGGGTGATCTCAATGTATGCTGAAAGTGACACATTTTCTGCTTCCAGTTGGTGGCGCTATGACTTTGAATCACAATAGTCAAATCCATGTGATCAGCCTTGTACAACGAAGACTAAGCCAAAGTTTCATCAAAATCAATTAATGTATGCAAAAGTTATAACACTTTGTTTCCCTTTTCTTGCCATAAATTCGTTGCCTCGCCACGACCAAACCGTTTGAGATATCCAAAATCCGTTTGCAATTAAACAACTTCAATGTGTTAGCAACAAGTTAAAAAAAGCTTGGTGTAAATTGGATAAACCCTGTAGGAGTAGTAGTATCAAATTCATAGCCTGTTTTTTCAAAAAATTAACATTCAAACCAAAATAGCTGACTTCCTGTTGGTCGGAGCTAATGAATGTAAATTAGAAAATTGTCCGGCTTGATGAGAATAATATGTGTACCGAGTTTGGTGACTGTAGGAAAAACTAATCCCCCCACTTTTGTCAAAAGGTGGCGCTACTGAGCCCCTCCACCACGCCCATTTCTATGGCTTTGTCCATGTCTACTGGTTGACAATATTGATGTGTGTGTCGAGTTTCATGCAATTTGAAGCATGTTAAGAGCCTCAAAAACACTCAAGAATATTATTACAGTTTGACCTGTTGCCATGGCAACAATATTTCAAATATCAAAAATCCTGTCATAGGTCTACATCTGCTGTGTATTGACATTACACTGATGAAGTTTGAAGCAAATCAGGTAAAAATAAGAGGGTGATCTCAAAGCATTTTAAAAGTGATACACTTCTTGCTGCCATTTGGTGGCGCTATAACTTTGACTCACAATAGTTACATCCATGTGATCAGACTACTACAACCAACACACTCCTGAAGTTTCATAAACATCAATCAATGTATGCAGAAGTTATAACACATTTCCTGTTTCCCTTTTCTCGCCATAAATTCGTTGCCTCGCCACGGCCAAACCGTTTGAGATATCCAAAATCCGTTTGCAATTAAACAACTTCAATGTGTTAGCAACAAGTTAAAAAAAGCTTGGTGTAAATTGGATAAACCCTGTAGGAGTAGTAGTATAAAATTCATAGCCTGTTTTTTCAAAAAATTAACATTCAAACCAAAATAGCTGACTTCCTGTTGGTCGGAGCTAATGAATGTAAATTAGAAAATTGTCCGGCTTGATGAGAATAATATGTGTACCGAGTTTGGTGACTGTAGGAAAAACTAACCCCCACTTTTGTCAAAAGGTGGCGCTACTGAGCCCCTCCACCACGCCCATTTCTATGGCTTTGTCCATGTCTACTGGTTGACAATATTGATGTGTGTGTCGAGTTTCATGCAATTTGAAGCATGTTAAGAGCCTCAAAAACACTCAAGAATATTATTACAGTTTGACCTGTTGCCATGGCAACAATATTTCAAATATCAAAAATCCTGTCATAGGTCTACATCTGCTGTGTATTGACATTACACTGATGAAGTTTGAAGCAAATCAGGTAAAAATAAGAGGGTGATCTCAAAACATTTCAAAAAGTGATACACTTCCTGCTGCCAGTTGGTGGCGCTATAACTTTGACTCACAATAGTCACATCCATGTGATCAGACTCCTATAACGAACACACTCGTGAAGTTTCATAAAGATCAATATATGTATTAAGACGTTATAACACATTTCCTGTTTCCTTTTTCTCGCCATAAATTCGTTGCCTCGCCACGGCCAAACCGTTCGAGATATCAAAAATCCCCTGGCAATTTTTAATCATCAGTGTCTTGACTTCATGCTGACCGAGTTTGGTGGCGATCGGATTAATCGTCTAGGAGGAGTATATCAAATTCCAGAGCATGCGTTTTTCAAACAACCCTTAATAGCTGACTTCCTGTTGGCGTGGCGATTAACTTAGAGCGCGAAAGTTGTTCGGCCCGATGAGGTCTATATGTGTACCGAGTTTCATACTAATACGTGCAAGCATGTTTAATATATGGACCAAATTTTCAGACTTTTTTCAAGGGGGCGCTGTCGAGCCCCCCTGCCACGCCCGGGTACCAGCCTCTCCGGCGTCCTAATGGCCGCGGATTCCAATGTGTGTGCCAATTTTCAAGAGTTTTTGAGCATGTTAAGGCCCCCAAAAAGCCCCGGAAGACGGAAAAAAAAAAAATAAATAAATAAAAAAAATAATAATAATAATCCTTAGAAGAACAAGAGGGCCCTGCGCGAATTTTCGCTTGGGCCCTAATAAATATAGCTGCGAGCAGCGATGGCGGGCCCAAGCCCGGTGGCACCGCCACCCCGGTGGCTTCAGGGCAACTGTGCACAGCGGGCAATAGGCACTTAAAACGGTTAAACATCAAAGGACTATGTCAAATTCACTCCACATTTACTACACTACAAGGTGCCGTTATAGAGCCCCTCCTCCCCGCCCATTTTCAAAGGATTACATGTGCCAAGTTTTAACATTATTCTGATGAATTTTGAAGGAAATCAGGTAAAAATAAGAGGGTGATCTCAATGTATGCTGAAAGTGACACATTTTCTGCTTCCAGTTGGTGGCGCTATGACTTTGAATCACAATAGTCAAATCCATGTGATCAGCCTTGTACAACGAAGACTAAGCCAAAGTTTCATCAAAATCAATTAATGTATGCAGAAGTTATAACACTTTGTTTCCCTTTTCTTGCCATAAATTCGTTGCCTCGCCACGGCCAAACCGTTTGAGATATCCAAAATCCGTTTGCAATTAAACAACTTCAATGTGTTAGCAACAAGTTAAAAAAAGCTTGGTGTAAATTGGATAAACCCTGTAGGAGTAGTAGTATAAAATTCATAGCCTGTTTTTTCAAAAAATTAACATTCAAACCAAAATAGCTGACTTCCTGTTGGTCGGAGCTAATGAATGTAAATTAGAAAATTGTCCGGCTTGATGAGAATAATATGTGTACCGAGTTTGGTGACTGTAGGAAAAACTAACCCCCACTTTTGTCAAAAGGTGGCGCTACTGAGCCCCTCCACCACGCCCATTTCTATGGCTTTGTCCATGTCTACTGGTTGACAATATTGATGTGTGTGTCGAGTTTCATGCAATTTGAAGCATGTTAAGAGCCTCAAAAACACTCAAGAATATTATTACAGTTTGACCTGTTGCCATGGCAACAATATTTCAAATATCAAAAATCCTGTCATAGGTCTACATCTGCTGTGTATTGACATTACACTGATGAAGTTTGAAGCAAATCAGGTAAAAATAAGAGGGTGATCTCAAAGCATTTTAAAAGTGATACACTTCTTGCTGCCATTTGGTGGCGCTATAACTTTGACTCACAATAGTTACATCCATGTGATCAGACTACTACAACCAACACACTCGTGAAGTTTCATAAACATCAATCTATGTATGCAGAAGTTATAACACATTTCCTGTTTCCCTTTTCTCGCCATAAATTTGTTGCCTCGCCACGGCCAAACCGTTTGAGATATCCAAAATCCGTTTGCAATTAAACAACTTCAATGTGTTCGCAACAAGTTAAAAAAAGCTTGGTGTAAATTGGATAAACCCTGTAGGAGTAGTAGTATAAAATTCATAGCCTGTTTTTTCAAAAAATTAACATTCAAACCAAAATAGCTGACTTCCTGTTGGTCGGAGCTAATGAATGTAAATTAGAAAATTGTCCGGCTTGATGAGAGTAATACGTGTACCGAGTTTGGTGACTGTAGGAAAAACTAACCCCCACTTTTGTCAAAAGGTGGCGCTACTGAGCCCCTCCACCACGCCCATTTCTATGGCTTTGTCCATGTCTACTGGTTGACAATATTGATGTGTGTGTCGAGTTTCATGCAATTTGAAGCATGTTAAGAGCCTCAAAAACACTCAAGAATATTATTACAGTTTGACCTGTTGCCATGGCAACAATATTTCAAATATCAAAAATCCTGTCATAGGTCTACATCTGCTGTGTATTGACATTACACTGATGAAGTTTGAAGCAAATCAGGTAAAAATAAGAGGGTGATCTCAAAACATTTCAAAAAGTGATACACTTCCTGCTGCCAGTTGGTGGCGCTATAACTTTGACTCACAATAGTCACATCCATGTGATCAGACTCCTATAACGAACACACTCGTGAAGTTTCATAAAGATCAATATATGTATTAAGACGTTATAACACATTTCCTGTTTCCTTTTTCTCGCCATAAATTCGTTGCCTCGCCACGGCCAAACCGTTCGAGATATCAAAAATCCCCTGGCAATTTTTAATCATCAGTGTCTTGACTTCATGCTGACCGAGTTTGGTGGCGATCGGATTAATCGTCTAGGAGGAGTATATCAAATTCCAGAGCATGCGTTTTTCAAACAACCCTTAATAGCTGACTTCCTGTTGGCGTGGCGATTAACACTAGAAGTCCCAGAGATTTGTAACTCTCCTTTAGCCAAGTGGATGCTAACTGGCTAGTCTTTTGGCTATCATTAGCATCAATTCATGTGTAAATATGGTCATTACCTGAGCAATCTGCAGGGGGGTTGGGGGTGTGTGTGTGTGAATGGTTGCTGGTGGCTTGTTTGTATGTGTGGGGGAGGGAGGGCTGCTAAAAGCAGAGAACTTGATTGACCATGGGCCGGTTTCAGAAAGGAGGTTAAGTGAAAACTCTGACTATGTTAACCCTGAAATGAAGTGATGTTTAAAAAGTTAACTCACTCATTCATACTGCAAAAATGCTTTTCATACTAAGTTTTTTTTTATCCTATTTCAAGTAAATAAAAAAAAAAAAAATCTTAAATCAAGATGGATTTTCTATATGAGAAAATTATATATGATATTTAGTCTTGTTTCCTGGGGGGATCTAAATTAAGTGCATTTTACTTAAGTAAAATTATCAATATCTGCCAGTGTGGTAATAAAAATAATCTTAATGCAAACGGAAAGTGTTGGAGTGTCTACCCAGGTGAAAAAAAGTGCAGTAAAATACACTTTATTTTAGTACACTTATACACTTCCATAATGTCCAGTGCTCTATTTCCGTGCACTTATTTTGTACTTAATATACTAAAAGCTCTTCTTTAGTACTTCTTAAGGCACCATGAATTTGAACTAAAATGTGCTTTTAACATACTATCTCTGTATAGAAAAATGTATTTAGTTACCACTTGTAGTACACTTGAACCCATCTTTCAAACACTTTTAAAAATGGACTTATGATGTATTTCAAATATAAGATTAATATATAATGAATATATACAAAATGTATTTATAATATATTGCCAGGCAGTGCCAGGATTGTGAGTGATTGCTGGAATGTACTCACTCACTTTTTAATATTATTTGTAAATATGTGTACAAATGGTTGGTTTCTTTATTTTATTTTGTACTATTTTTATCAATCGATCTCAGCAACAAAGGAAAAAAAAAAACATGTGTGTTGATTTCTCCCTAAGATGGCAAAGTGAAACACAAGTTTCCTTGAAGTGGCTCAGCATGGCCCCACATTGTTTACATAACAAAAGCAACTGTTCACAGCTGATTAAGGATATTAGCCTAAAGACTTCCAGCCCATCGGCTGTCCTGCGGGTTTTATAGGTAGAAAAGCCAAATGGCTGCTCTCTGGGACTTCTAGTGTTAACTTAGAGCGCGAAAGTTGTTCGGCCCGATGAGGTCTATATGTGTACCGAGTTTCATACTAATACGTGCAAGCATGTTTAATATATGGACCAAATTTTCAGACTTTTTTCAAGGGGGCGCTGTCGAGCCCCCCTGCCACGCCCGGGTACCAGCCTCTCCGGCGTCCTAATGGCCGCGGATTCCAATGTGTGTGCCAATTTTCAAGAGTTTTTGAGCATGTTAAGGCCCCCAAAAAGCCCCGGAAGACGGAAAAAAAAAAAAAAAAAAAAAAAAAATAATAATAATAATCCTTAGAAGAACAAGAGGGCCCTGCGCGAATTTTCGCTTGGGCCCTAATAATCCTTAGAAGAACAAGAGGGCCCTGCGCGAATTTTCGCTTGGGCCCTAATAATAATCCTTAGAAGAACAAGAGGGCCCTGCGCGAATTTTCGCTTGGGCCCTAATAATCCTTAGAAGAACAAGAGGGCCCTGCGCGAATTTTCGCTTGGGCCCTAAAAAAAAATAATCCTTAGAAGAACGCTTGGGCCCTAATAATAATAATCCTTAGAAGAACAAGAGGGCCCTGCGCGAATTTTCGCTTGGGCCCTAAAAAGTGGTCATATGTTGTCATATTCTTATGGTGTGCCTGAACTCAGCATCTGACATAAGTGCAATACTAGATCATGGCTACTGCAAAATAAGTTACATTCAAAAATTTACTTTCACTGTTGTTAATTTCACTCAATCCATCCCTGTTCACATTACTAAAAAAAAAACCCCAAAACAAACAAAAAAAAAACATGCAACTACATGAACTTAATTTAACTGAGTTGTTTTTACTAAAAATGAATATTGTCAGGTTTACTTAAGTGTTTGTTCAGTCAACTTAACATTGCTGAGTGAAACACACAAATTAATGTAGATATAACTAACTGGGCAGTGGATCCATAGTTCTCGGCATGCTTTGCAAGGGTTTGCATTAGGAGAGAAAATTTTCTGTTTTTCAGTAAAAGGAAATATGTTGGTTGTTTATGATAATGTTTATTGCTCAGTTATGTTGGACATTTAGAGAAGTTTCTGTAATGTTTTTGAATTTTGTGGATACCATTATGCAGAGGAGTGTCGGCTGTGTTTAGGCTGTGTGCACTCGTATATGCATGTTTAGGATGGAATTCTTGCTCACAATAAGTTAATTTTGAGTGCATTTTGTATAACATATATATATTATATATATTTTATATATTATATTTTATATATATATATATATATATATATATATATATATATATATATATACACACATATACATATATATACATATATATATATAATATATATATATATATATATATATATATATATATATATATATATATATATATATATATAACTAAAATGGTTTAAATAAATGTTAGTACCATATTTCTTATTATTCATTGTCTTATATATATATTTTTTAATAATCATTTCATTTAAAATAGAGATGAATTGCTTTTTAATTGTGTGGACAAAATGCGGCCAAAAGTATAGTAATACCTCCAATTTTTACCCCTGAGCAAAATTTGTCCCATAAGAAAAACGTCTCGGTTACGTATGTAACCCTCGTTCCCTGAAGGAGGGAACGGAGACGTACGTCAGTAGTGACCGACGAATCGGGATATCGCTTAGAGAGCCCTATCAGCTTTGTGTAAACTAAAACAAGCCAATGGAATTGGCGTGCGATATTTGCATAATGCGCACCGCCTCCGACAGGTGTATATAAATAGGAAGCAGATGCAATCGCACTCTGTTTTTCGCTGAGGAGACAACTGGTGTCCGCGCTACAGCGAGGGTACAGAAACTGTGGCGACGGGACGTACGTCTCCGTTCCCTCCTTCAGGGAACGAGGGTTACATACGTAACCGAGACGTTCCCTTTCAGTCGGTCACGTTCGACGTACGTCAGTAGTGGCCGACGAATTGGGATCCCAACTAAAGCGCCACAGTTACGAAACCCCTTCCAGTGCCCAGCGCAGGCTCAGCCGCCCATAGCACCGGCTGGCGGTGAAGGGGGCGAGCTTACACCGAGAGAGTCTACTGCTGTCTAACCAATACCCACTAAGTAAACTAGACTACACTGGGGAAGCGAACCCGTAAGGGACGCTGCGGAGACCACAGACCCAATGGGGGAGGAGTTTACGTGGGAATACACATATGGACTGGCCCAGGGGGCAATACGCATATGGAGTCCCTGGGATGGCTCCACCTGGTAGGGGGAGACTCATCTGAGGTGACAGCAGAGCTGGCTCTGCTAAGGGAAAGACACGGACTCAGCCCGTAGGGAGTTTTAAACCGTGGAAAATTACACATAAGGGACCGCTCACGTAGAGGGGTCACAACATATGGGCCCCAGCCAACAGACAGCGTCAGCGATGGATGTAGGCCTGGCATCAGACACTCCGCAATGTCCGAGCCGAAGGGGGAGGCGGAGGAACTCGACAGGGTTCGCCAGGCGGGGAACACGACTGGAGTGAAAGTATGCACGTATCCGGCCAGTGGCGGGAATGGCATTGCAAGCCGACACTTAGAGCGGGTACAACACGTCTACCGACTAGTGGATGCGAGTACACGTGAAGATACCGGCTCTACATGTAGGCTATAAAACCTAGCGAACGTGTTAGGTGTCGCCCAGCCCGCAGCTCTACAGATATCTGTCAGCGAGGCGCCATGAGCCAGCGCCCAGGAAGAGGCCACTCCTCTGGTGGAGCGGGCTCTCAACCCGAGCGGGCAAGGCACGCCCTGGGAATCGTACGCCAAGGCGATGGCATCCACTATCCAGTGGGCCGTCCTCTGCTTGGAGACAGCCTTTCCCTTCTGCTGGCCTCCGTAACAGACGAAGAGCTGGTCTGAGGTCCTGAAGCTTCACGTTCTAAACGCGCAGAGCGTGGACGGGACAGAGCAAAGCTAGGGCTGGGTCTGCCTCCTCCGAGGGCAGCGCTTGCAGGTTCACTACTTGATCTCTGAAGGGAGTGGTAGGAACCTTGGGCACGTATCCAGGCCGGGGTCTCAGGATGACGTGAGAATCACCGGGCCCGAATTCTAGGCACGCTTCGTCGACCGAAAATGCAACCAGAAGAACCGTCTTAAGAGAGTTACATTTAGCCGAGTTTCAGGTCGACTGATTGCAAAGGCTCAAAGGGATGACCCCGGAGAGCTGTGAGAACCAGGGTCAGATCCCAAGAGGGTACGGAGGAAGGACAAGGAGGATTCAGTCTCCTCGCCCCCCTCAGGAACCTGACGATCAGATCGTGTTTCCCCAGGGACTTACCCTCAATTGCGTGGTGATGTGCGGCGATAGCGGCAACATACACCTTGAGGGTGGAGGGAGACAGCCTTCGCTCCAACCCATCTTGCAGGAAGGAAAGCACGGATCCGCCCGAACATGATCGGGGGTCCTCTCGGCGAGAGGCGCACCATTCGACGAACAGGTTCCACTTCAACGCATAGAGACTCCTAGTGGAAGGAGCTCTAGCGGAAGTGATGGTGTCCACGACCGCTTGCGGGAGATCACTCAGAACCTCCGCATCCCGTCCAGGGACTACACCTGGAGGTTCCATAGATCGGGACGCGGGTGCCACAGGGTGCCCCGTCTCTGAGTCAGGAGGTCCTTCCTCAGAGGAATCGGCCAGGGAGGGGCTGTCGCGAGGAGAATGAGGTCTGAGAACCAGGTCCGAGTGGGCCAGTACGGAGCCACTAACAGAACCTGCTCCCCGTCCTCCCTGACCTTGCACAGGAGTTGTGCGAGAAGGCTCACTGGGGGAAACGCATATTTGCGCAGACCCGGGGGCCAGCTGTGTGCCAGGGCATCCGTGCCGAGCGTGCCGCCGGTCAGGGAATAAAACCACTGGCAGAGGGCAGTTTCTGGGGAGGCAAACAGGACTACCTGGGCCTCGCCGAAATGCTGCCAAATCAGCTGGACCGCCTGGGGGTGGAGCCGCCACTGGCCACAAGTGGAGGCTGCCGTGACAGCTCGTCGGCTGCACGGTTGAGCACACCTGGGACATGAGTGGCCCGAAGGGACCTCAGATGCTTCTGACTCCACAACAAGAGATGGCGGGCGAGTTGCGACATGCGACGGAAGCGTAGACCACCTTGACGGTTGATGTACGCAACGGCCGCAGTGCTGTCTGAGCGGACTAGAACGTGCTTGCCTGACAACAGCTTCCTGAAGCGGGCCAGCGCAAGACGTACCGCTAGCAACTCGAGGCAATTGATATGCCAATGCAGCTGAGGCGAAGAAGGTTAGTCTTCTGAACACAGGACACCACTGTATGGCTCCGAAGCGAAAGACAGAGTGCGATTGCATCTGCTTCCTATTTATATACACCTGTCGGAGGCGGTGCGCATTATGCAAATATCGCACGCCAATTCCATTGGCTTGTTTTAGTTTACACGAAGCTGATAGGGCTCTCTAAGCGATATCCCGATTCGTCGGTCACTACTGACGTACGTCGAACGTGACCTGCCTGAAAGGGAACAGCTTTTAAAATATATTTATTTATTTATTACTTAAATGTAAAAAATGCAGAAAGTTTTCTGTGAGGGTCGTGTGTTTGTGTATGGGCTAGAATATACAGTTTAAAAAATCATGTCTATGGAAAAACCCCCATAAAACACGGAATCCCCACATGTGGAAGTATCCACAGATTGTTCCCTGCCTCACTGCTGTGACTGTCTCACAATCCACACCTTGGTGTGAGAAGTGGTTAGAGAGATAGGGTGAGAGAGAGAGTTTATGTTTCAACTTATTGCATTCAAACAATATACATCATATAGTCTAATGAGTTACAATCTTCAAATATAAGATCTTTTATACTTTTATTTAACTAAAAACTATAATAAATGTTTAACATTGTTTTAGTAGCACATTTATTGTAGGGAATGTTATATAGAATCATAAATACTATTTATAATCGTTTAAAAGAAGTGTATGTTTTGGAATGAACTTTTTGATCTAACATTTTAAATTTATGGTATTTATTTATTTGTATTTATATTTTCATTTAGCTAAAACTATAACTATAAAGGTTTAAAGAAATGTTAGTAACATATTTGTTATTATTCATTATCTTATATATTTTATTTATATTCATTTAATTTAAACTAGAGAGAAATTCCTTTATATAGAACCAATTGTGTGTGTGGAAATTTGTCCCATGAGCGAAATAAAATATATTTATTTATTTTATTTATTTGAACTATTTATTACTTCAAATGTGGAAACATGGAAATCCCTACATGTCTGGACATGACCACAATTTCTCTTATGGTTTGATCTGACTGTTTCTTCATTAGAATCTAATTTTTGTTACTTGCAACATAGAGAGAAGGTATTGACAAGATTCATTGAGCAGGCGTAGAGTAACACTTTTAGTGTGTAAACAATTTAAAAACTGTAAGATTAAAATGTTTGGTAAGATCTCTGTTATGGGAACTCACAAATATGTAATGCAATAGAAAAAGAGAGTAAAAGTCTTAATAAAAACAAAATAAAACAAATGGAATATCTTCAGTAAGCGTTAGAAATGAGGTGTCATTTTTTGGGGTGTCTCCCAGGTTGTCAGTGTCAGGGGAGCCAGGAAGGAAGGAAGGAAGGAAGGAAGGAAGATTTAGCTTTTATCCCTCGATAATAAACCATAGGAGGTGTTATATCCACCCTAACTCACTTTTAATAGTTTGACACATTGCAAACCAATCACATCCGCAGACAGAGTTGGACCGGCCCACAGCAATACGGAAACAAACTCATTTTCAGTTTAGAAAATGGACTGCATGCATCTCAACTCAACTAGTAAGTTGCCTTAAAAATACTATTTCAGCTTATTACATAAAATTACTATTTCAACTGCGTTACTTAACATCAGTACTATTTAATACGGTTTCATATAAACCCTTTCATATGTTTCATTTATCATCATACTTTTCTTAAAGTTAAAAATCTCTTAAAGCATCAAAAATATTATTTTATCTTAATTCATAAAATTTCAACTGCGTTATTTAACATCAGTACTTTTTAAGGTGGAAAACAAACTTCTTAAAGCTTTCAAAATACATATATTTTTTTCAAATAATTTCTATTTATTTTACATTTAAAAGAGTTGGTATCACTAAATGATTGTAAGGGTATTTTAAAGGATCTAGTTTCTGAGTCATTTGATTGTAATTGTTTTTGAGTGCATTTTATGTATTCTGTATATTATTGTATTTGCTATATGTTCAAATAAATGTACAGCCTCTTGGCCCTCTTGTAAAAGATTTTAAATCTCAAGAGTTCTATATCCTGGTTAAATGAAGGTTTAATAATAATTTCAGTTTATTTCATCGTATTTCATATAAACACTATTTCATATGCTTTAATACTGTTTCATATAAACCTTTTTTATGTTTCATTTATCATCATACTTTCTTAAAGTTAAAAATCTCTTAAAGCATCAAAAATATTATTTTATCTTAATTCATAAAATAGATATTTCAACTGCATTATTTAACATCAGTACTTTATTAAGCTGGAAAACAAACTTCTCAAAGCTTTCATAATACTTTTTTCAAATAATTTCTATTTCTTTTACGTTTAAAAGAGTTTGTATCACTAAATGATTTTAAGGGTATTTTAAAGGATCTACCTTCTGTGTCATCTGATTGTTTTTGAGTGATTTTGTGTATTTCTGTGAATTATTGTATTTTGCTATATGTTCAATTAAATGTGCTGTCTGTCTTGGCCCTCTTGTAAAAGATATTTTAAATCTCAAGAGTTTTATTTCCTGGTTAAATAAAGGTTTAATAATAATAATAATAATAATTTCAGTTTATTTCATCTTATTTCATATAAACACTATTTCATATGCTTTCTTTAATACTGTTTCATAAAAACAACAGTGCTTCTAATTTATTAATCTTGTCTTTATTGTTTCATTTACAGACATGTGCCGGAATGCGGATATCATCAAATTCCCACCGCCTGTTATAAACATTCCCACACCAATTTCACATCCAATGCAATCGTCAGATTGCCCACCACACCTGTATAAACACCCCCCAACACCATTCCACTTCCTGAACATAAAAACATATGACGCTCATAAACACAATCCAGAAACAGATGGTCACACTTCCTATCATAAACACAGCCCGGAAACGGAAGGGCATAAGGTCACACTTCCTGTCATAAACACAGTCCGGAAACGGAAGGGCAAAAGGTCACACCTGTCAAGTCATCAAGTCATAAATCATTTTGACACAAGGTCCATCATATTACTACTGCCATACAGTACTGTGCAAAAGTCTTAGCTTTGTTGTTTTAGCAATGTTTTAATGACCACCCATGTTTATTTTTTGGTCTTTATTACAATGCAAACAGAAAATACAGGAAATATGCACACAAAAAAATCTGAACAAAATTGATTCTATAAGCAAAAATCAGTATTTAACGTGACCTCCTAGACTTCCATTTTTTTCAAAGGAGAAACTTCTGATCAGATTTTGAAAGTTTTCTTGGCCTTCCAGTCATTTTCCATTCCATTTAGGTTTGAGAGAGCCAGGTTCTCACTATTACTCAAGTGTACGGAGAGGTCACTAAATACTTGCCACTTTAGCCTTGCCACTGTAGCCTTTTTTTTTTTCTGTTTTTTAATAATGCTTACAAATTTAAAGTTTTTCCTGGTCATATTCTAATAAGTCTGAAAAAATATATATATATATGGTCACTACCATTGCTAAAATAACATCTAATGGTGTCCTAAGACTTTTTGCACAGTACTTTATATACATTATTATTAAAGACTACCTTTTCCCCTTTAAATATGATCTAATCCAAGGCTGTATGTACAGTACATAACCAGATCCTGTAATGATTGGGTTAAATCAAGACAAAACTGCTGTATAAAGTTGGCTCTAAATGAGCTCTAAAATACCTCTCCATCTGAAAAAGCAAAAGCAAGTAATGTTACTTATATTGATTTTGTAAACGTAAAAAATACTGACTTATCCAGATAACGACGATGATTGATGATAATGATTATTATATCATTCGTCTGTGCTAGGCCTAAGAAATCATCTCACCATAGTAGCAGCAGATACAGATAAAATAATAAAAACGCCTATCTTAACATCACTAAAATGAAATAAAAAGCCGCTTACAGACGCTCACCTCCACACGTTATTGTAAACACAGCGCTGACGTCTTCACTTCCAGGTCAAGCCAATGAGAACACACCACTGCTGTCCCCGCCCCCGCGAGAGATTTGTGCCAGAAAGACGAACGAAAACTCTGGGATTGTAAACGAAAACTTCAGAAGCATAAATGAAAACTCTGTAAATGCTTTTGTAAGTAAAGATCAGTGAAAGAAAGAAAATAAACTGTTAGCAAAACATGCAGTATATTAAAAACAAAGTCAAACATTTTGCCTGCGATTTATTTTTTTAAGTTTCAAAGACATTTTATTCAGTTTCAATTAATATTTTTATTAGTTTTTTTTTTTTTTTTTTAAGTTACGTTCATTATTTTTGGATCAAATATAATTCCATATATATTTAGATAAAAAAATTAGGCATAATATTAGAAATAATATTAATTTAAAATATATATTATAATTTATATTACTAATACATTTTTGGTATATTTTGAAATATATTTAAAAAATATATCTGAATATTTTTTGTTGTATGGTAATGAAACTCAATGGGATCTAAAACAACAACAACAAAACAGTTTGGAGTGTCACGAGATTCATAAGGACAAATGAGTGTGAACAATAGTAACAATAGCTTGACTTGGCAAAGACTGCTAATGTTAGTCACTGCCTGATCTGTTTGCTGGCCTCACAGCCAATGTATGCTAATCTAATGTAACATTTGTAAAACTAGCCATAATGCCTGTAGAACAGCAAGTAAATGAGGAATATAGTTGCTGCTTTCCTCCCTGCTGCAGTCCCAAAGCTCTTATTACTTATGGAAAACTGCAATAGCTAAATGAGTTCCAGCACCTTAAAATGTCAAATGCCTCCAGGTACTCCAAGTATTTTATATTGTCTAAAAAACAATCCTCATAAAACTAATAGCTGCATACATTGGAGCAGACTATGAACACTTTAGCACTAAATCTGAAGTGCTGTGACAGTGTTAAGTGTGCAGTGAAAGAAGAGACGGTTATAGCTTGAGGGTCTCGACTGATCAAAAGACAGCAGGAATTGTTCCACTGTCATATCTGCCATGTTACACAAGCTGCTGAGAAAGATGGCACAATTATGCTGAGTACAGCTCCTTAAACATTTGTCTTTGATTTGTTTAGGAAGTGAATGTCTCAAGAGAACAGGACAGGATGACAGATATAAAGATGTCAAATGTTTTTTCTGCAGCAGTCAAGGCAGCCCCATAATAGTCAACTAAACGTTATTCCATGAGAAGAGGCTTAGTCGACTAAAATTTTATTAGTTGCTTAGTCGCCGGAAAAGTGGCAAAGTTGCGCAGTCTGTGACAGACAGATCGTTAATAGCTGGGCTATGTTGTCAGTACATTGGGCAGAACATCCAAACGCTCGCCTATCATTCATCGACCTCAAATATGGCTTATCATCTGAAACATGTAGCAACTTTATATGGCCGCTCGCTTTAACGCTAACCTAGAAAAATGTGGGCTATTCAATTGTTTGTTCGGAGTGTGAAAGCTGAATAGTAGCACGCTTACTGCATGACAGCTAACATGGAGGCGCAGGTGTGACCACTTGCACTTAAAATACTCTTGTCATTTTTGGTCATACAGATAGATAGGAGTAATACATCTTCTGAATCAGTGAAGAGTCTACTTTTATTTGTGTGCACTCACAATAACAACAAAAAAGTTGTGCTTTTGTAAAATAATTAAAGCAAACAGGGTGTGCTTTCTGCCGTCTCTCTGTGAACTTGAGCGATAATAGTAGTTATAAGATTAATGTGGTTTGGAATTTGTGAAATGTGCCTGGAAAAATATATGATCAGAAAATCAACGTGCCTAATAATTCTGCATGCACTGTATTAATTAATTAATTATTTTTTTCTTTTCTTTTTTGGAAACTGTGATATTTTTTTCAGGATTCATTGTTTTATATATATATATATATATATATATATATATATATATATATATATATATATATATATATATATATATATATATATATATATATATATATATAATAGGGGTGTAACGATTCACTCGTTTTCTCGATGCATCGATTACAAATCCTGACGATGCATATGCATCGATCTTGAAACATGTTTTTGAATCGTGAATCGTTTATTTCCGATTAATCACGATTCTATAGTGATTCAGTGCTTTAAAATATATAAACATTAAATTACTACATGCGCGAATTGATGGAGACGTTGTGCGCCATCATTCGCCCTCACAGCTCTCCTTCACAGACATGCGCGGCTGCTTACCACCTTTCACTGGATTGCGCTCGCGCTCAGTGCGTAGCCCACGTTTGAGCTCTCCTCAGGACGGCCACTGTTGTTCACACACATGAGCATATGACAGTTCTCTATTAAGACAGCAATAGTCCTGAGTCAACTGCTCAAGCCATTGATAAAGCTGCCAAGTCATTGCGCGGTCACTACTGTTGAAATGAAACGCTTTTATTGCGTGGAAAAGTCGGAAATGGTTCATAGACATTACCTGAGCAGTTTCAAGGCACGCATTTTTTGCATGAACGGAGCAAACACATAATGTAAGTGTCTAAATGCATACGCACAGTTCAATGAATGATAAATTAAATCATGAACTTAATGTCATTAAACTGAATGTGCG
Organism: Chanodichthys erythropterus; assembly: GCF_024489055.1. Taxonomy (NCBI): domain Eukaryota; kingdom Metazoa; phylum Chordata; class Actinopteri; order Cypriniformes; family Xenocyprididae; genus Chanodichthys; species Chanodichthys erythropterus. The sequence goes on along the minus strand of NC_090221.1, from coordinate 24,255,165 downwards.
AGGAAACTGCTGAAATAACTACACCATTAACAACACTGAAATAAGAGCGCGCGGTTTATCAATCAGATGCGCGTTAAAGTTGCGTTCGTTACTATAGCAACAGTAGAAACCCAGCGCGTTTTCTTTCAGAATCACCATAAGGAAAATATTCCATATAAAGAGAACAAAGAGGCCTTTTTACTATTCCATGAAGAAAAGTTAGTTTAAGATTAGTTGGGAAAGTGCATGATCTCTCCATGTAAGCATTAGTATTTTTAATGTACCTGGAATAGTTTAATAAGTTCAATACATGAAAATACTTTTAAAGCCCTTTTAAAGTTTTGGCTTATGTAAATTTCCACAAATGCCCATTTTTATAGGCTGTTAAAATAAAGTTATGTAGCATCATTGAGAACTAACATGAACTAACATTAACAATGGACAAATGTTTTTTTGTTGTTGTTGTTGTTTGTTTGTTTTTGCCCTTGCTCACGGGCCTCCTGAAGGCCGCTGTGTAATTCACACCCTGATTAAGACACGTTGAGGGAAGCATTTAAATATCCCTATAAATGCTTATTAAAATGCAGAATCGAATCAAATTAATCGAATCGCATCGAATTTTAATGTGAATCGTCTCGAAATCGGTCTGAATTTGCAAAAATCGTTCTTGAATCGAATCGAACACCTATGAATCGTAAATCGAATTGAATTCGAAAGATGCACAGCCCTTATATATAATTGTTTAAAACTTTGGGGATATAAATAAATGTAAATATATAAATGTGAAATGCAGTGATTTGCTGTGCACTTAAGCATCACTTAATGTTACACATCTTCTCACTCTACTTTTAATAGTCTGTGTTTCCTCTGGTCATTCTGCAAACAGCACATCTGGTTGCCATTTTCTCCCGATGTGATGGTGTACATTCATACGGGGCACTGTGAGTATGTGTGTGTTTACAATAATCACTTCCCACAATTACAACAACAGAAGAAAAAAAAAACTTTTTTGGAGCATGTTCAGTTTCCAAGCTTGTCACCTCTTTGGAATGCAAAGGAAACACACACACACATACACATAGGTTTGTTTTGCTATCAAAGTGAGGACATTCCATAGGCATAATTGTTTTTATACTGTACAAACTGTACATTCTATCCCCCTGCACTATACTACCCCTGATCCTAAACATACCCATCACAGAAAACAGTCTGCATTTTTACATTTTTAATAAAACATTGTTTAGTATGTTTTAAAGCTATTTAAAATGAGGACTCATGAAATGTCCTCATATTTCATGTTTACATCATAATACCAGTGTAATACCCATGTCATTATACAAATTTGTGTCTTCATAAATCACAAAAATACAAACACACGTTTGTTTTTGTGAACTGTGGGGACATTCCATAGGCGTAATGGTTTTTATACTGTACAAACCGTATTTTCTATCCCCCTACACTACCCCTACCCCTACCCCTAAACCTAACCATCACAGGAAACTGTGCACACTTATACTTTCTCACAAAAACTTTTATAAGCCTTTTGAAAAGTGGGGACATGGGGTAATGTCCTCATATGTCACCTCTTTTTGTAATACCTATGTCATAACCATGTCATTATACACATTTGTGTCCTGATATGTCACAAAAACACGCACGCACACACACACACACACACACACACACACACACACACACACACAACACAACTTGATGAAGCTGTACCGGTGAGCACAGGCCCTTCATCAATTTAATAAGTTCCAAAATAATGAATATGGCAGAAATTATGCTCATCTTGCTTATTAAAGTGCCATGTTTGGATCCAGTAGGGTGTGCTTAAGGTGCTATGCATATGAAAGTATGAAAGTTACAATAGATTCATCTGAAACACTGGCACACACATCTGGAGCTCATTAGCCATCCATATGCAGAAAAACAGGCTATCATGAGGGCTCACCTCTCCTTAACTCCATCTCCGGTAATATAGCACTAAATCTGGGATATTCAGTGTTCACAGTCTCAACAGAATGATGCGCCCTCTGAAATGTTTTGTGCGTTTCATTGCATCACCGCAAATTAAGCATGTGATAGGCATAAAGTTTCAAATGGCTAACTACAGCTGGATGAAGCCCTAAAATGGCTGTAATTGAATGCCTGGTTATATGTTTGCCTTATGAAGTTTGTAAAAGCGGTGGCAAGATTGAACAGTAGCTTAATTGTGTTGTTCAGACATTGAGGATGCATTATGCGCTTCATTAAAAGACATGCAACTGAGTAATTCCATCATTAGAATGGACAGTGTGGAAAAGACTTGCTAGTTTGGGAATAGCAAACTACCATAGTTCTACTGATACAGTTTTTGCAGTATGTATACAATAGAGATTATGATTATGTAAATGTGAATGCAGATTATGTAAATGTTTTGTGAATATACCTGGATTATATTCTGCATTTGGCACAATGCCATGTCCAAACATGGCATACTTCCCTATAGGTGGAAAACAGTGACAAAAGAGTATGTGCGAATTTACAGTACTTGTAAAAGAGCAGGCAAAAAGAACCTGGATATCTTACTACTTCTGGCAAAATTCTGAAGTGTGTATCCACAAGTTTCCTATGCCCCATGAGGCCTTGTATCAAACGTGGGAGCGTCTTCCGGTTCGAAGTAAACAAGCTGGACATGACACTCATTTATTCAACAGTTGACAGTCATTCAAGATTTAACGATCCAAACTTGCGAACGTTTGTTTTTTTCTCAAAGATTTAAGATTCCAGCATCAATATTTGAACAATGTTTTACAATAATTTTTTTTTTTTTTTACAGTAATAGTAATGTATTAATTTATGTCAGGAGTGCACATATCTATTCAGTTGCGCCTGCTTCCATTTATTTGCAATCACAAGAACGCAAAAAACAACTGCACTAAGGCTTTTAAATCCAAAGGCTTACACATTTAGAAAAATATTGATAACATACCCTATGTTTATGTCACTTTTCTGAGCATTTCTATTTATTTTCCTCTAAATTATGCGATGATTGCTATCCAAGGATGTTTGCGCGATCTCTCCGTCTATCTATCCTGATCCTTTTAGCCAGAGCAATAGAGGGAGCTCATGAGAAGACAACAGGAGTTATGAGTTATACGAGTTAACCGGAGTGTGTGAATCAGGCACAGGGAAGGGACAGAAAAAACATTAAACCAAATAAATACACGATTATAATCACATAAGAATTGTCTTCGTTCCTTAACCCTCTACCGCACACATTATGATAAATTTATAAAAAAAAAAATATTTGACTCTTTTTCTTTTCTTAGAATGGCTAAACTTGAAGTGCTGTAAAAAAAAAAAAAAAAAAAAAAAAAAAAAAAACATTTGGAAAAAAATATTATTTTAAGGTACTTTATGATATGTTGCCATATGGCAACAACGCACAATAGTGGAAATAACTTAAAATAAGTGTAAGTGTATATAGTTCATATTTTCCCTCAGAAATGTTTGTATTGAATAAATTGGTGCTATTATAAGCTTTAGCAGTAAATATAAACAACACAGTTAAAAACAAATCTAATACTGTTCATCATATATCATAAAACATTGACATAAAACCGAAAATATTGTAGTTCATGAAAATTCAACATTATGCAATATTATGAGAGGAAGGTTATGAACATGAACCCCCATAATCCTTGAAACTTCACCTTTTTTCTGTATGAAACTTCAAAAAGCATTTTTTTTTTTTAGAGGTGAGACACAGGTACACATCACATTTGGTGCACTTCACCCTAACAATACACTTACATCCACTTGCACCCGCCTTTTTGAGACACCATGGTAGGATAGTGGCAGATCTGAGCCAGTACTGGCTGTGGTGGCAGATCTCTGATGTTGATTTAATCCATAATATAAATGTCATGGCAGTCCTTAACATACGACTAATCAACATTATATCACTAGCATTAATGTTTTTATTGTTACAGCTTAACAGACTGCAGCTGGCCTTTGCTAGCTATCTAACCTATTATAATAATGCCATTCCATTATTGCGCAGTGTTGCCATATGGCAACACAGACATTTTATCGATTTACCAAAAACTAATTTCATGAATTTTTTTTTGAATGGTGAATATGTTATCATAACTTACCTGAGATGATGTTAACAATTTTTTTGTGAATGTGACAAGGGCGGGTCCTTGTTTGTTACTGACGTTTTAATTTGCTTTCAGCAACTACATACAAGAGACGGCAGTCTGTCAGAAAATCGCGCCACAGAAAAAAATTGCATGTCATGTGACTTAACCAAAGCACATCATTGGCTAAACTAAGGTCTTCTCTTACCAACAAAAATAAAACGAGAATGTTCTGTTAAAGAGACGGTGGCAAGGAAATGAACACAAAGTGTATGTTGCCATATGGCAACACTATGCAGTAGAGGGTTAAGCAGTCTCTGATATTTATGTGTGTATTTATTATCACAGTGGTTAACATAAGTTGCCTTTAGCATCGCATACAGTGGAAACGCGACTGGCTCTGGCACGCACGATACGCTAGGAGTAAAATATCACATCATAAGGCTTTGGTGCTAGCATCAGTGACAGGTGAAGTACAGACAGCGTACATGCGTAAATGTTCATGTATTGCAGGGCCAGGATGCTCTAGTCATGCAGCAGCACTTTGTGGAAGGTCAGTAAAATAAAGAGCAATTAAGGGCACGAAAACTGTTTATTGTATTGTGATATTATTAACTAATAATGTAGTAAACTGAGATGTTGTCCCTGAGCACCGTAACGACATAAAGATTTGCAACTTTACAAAGTAAACAATGATCCAAAAAACACTTAGCCTCTTCGCTAATTAGCACACAAAATACCATTGGTATGCTGTATCCGCCGCCTCACCGGAAGTTGTCCCCACGTTCTCTTTTACAGTAGCGCCCCGCGGAAACAGGTGGATATGATGGACACTATACTATCCCATGAGGCCACAGGAGAGGAGTTGTGAATGGCAATGCACTGACACTGGAAGATCAAGTGATAATGACAACATGGCGAATTAAGTACTTTCATACTATTGTAGTGATTTTTACTTTGTCCATCCAAGGACACAAAGTAAAATAGGGATTGGTACTCAAGTCACCGCTGACATTGTGATTTTTGGACACACGTCTCTTAAGGTGTGGTTATGAGTACATCAGATGACCACTTCCCCCTTTTTCCCTAGTTCAGGGTACCAGTCAAGGTCTGTTACCTTGGCAGTATGAGAACACTCCCAACAGGGGCTTTCATTCATTTAGAATTAATGTAAAGTGGTCAGCTGATTTATTTGAAAGATTGGTGATATTGCTAACTTGTAGAACTTTTTCTGTATTATCAGCACAAGGAAGACACAAGTGTAATAAAATAAATTGTATTAACAAAAAGATAAACAAGGATAACTAACACAACTACTAAATGAATACCATGAATGATAAAGGAATAAAGTGCATAAGATACATAGAATACAAGTGATTAAGTTGAGTGTGGCTATGGAAGAGTTACGTTATCTTAGGGAAAGATAAACTGTTTCTCTGAAAATAATAAGGTGGAGAACCTTATTATGCACCAAACAAATAAACGAAGCATTATTTGTTATTAACTAACATCATCTATATTACATCTAATGGAAATTAGGAAATTATATACTGATAAAATACAACAATGCCAAGGTCTCTGGAAAGAGGTTTGGTTAAGTGATATTTACGTTCCACTTGGTCGAGTCCGATGACGGTGACGTCTTCCACTGGTTGTGCCGGGTGACAATGCAGTGGGGAGAGGAGCCAGAATCTGTTTCAACAGTCTTGAACACGAAGCTCTGTGGGATGCTGATCTCCTGGAGCACCAAAGGGGTCCTAAAATCTGGAACACGCAGATGAGGCCCCGGTGTAGGTGCAGAAGGTCCTTAACAATCTGGAACACGCAGAAGAAGGTACCTTGAAGTGAATGTTTGCTCTCCTGAGCTTAACCTTGTTGCAGATGTCGTCACTGTCTCACTGGACGGAAACTTTTAACGTAGTCTTGGTTAATGTCTCTTTCCTCAAAAGCTGGAGGCTTAGAACGTGGTCGTCTCTGTTGTTGTCTCTTCTGGATGGACCAGAGGCTCAGAACGGTATATCTGTTAATGTCTCACTCCTTACAGAGTTAAGACCCAGAACCGTGTATCTGTCGTGTCTCAGCTTCGCAAGCCGGGACTCAGAACAATATCTGTTATGTCTCACCCGATGGGAGACTCAGAACGCTATATCTGTTACGTCTTCCCCCTTTCAAGGGCAGACTCAGAACTGTGTATCTGTTAATGTCTATCCCCTTTGACGGACAGACTCAGAACAAGGAGTGTCTGTAGAAAGGGTACCTTTATCCCTTTCCGATGAGGAGGAGATTGCATTTTGGCGCTTCTCCATTTGAGTGCTGTGATTGGCTGCTGGCATCAGAGGGGACACACAGAGTGTGGTCCACCCTTCTCTCCCCTGTGGAACTCATTTGCATAAAGCACAAAGTTGGAAGTCTTTACAGTGTCTTTAAAGTTTACCAATGCATTTCTCACTTTCCAAACCACCCACCAGAATACCTTTGGCAATATTCTAAACAAATAGAGACTAAACATGATGGAAGAAAGATTGAACTGTCATTTAATTGTACATTAACAGCTGTATTTGTATCAGATGTTGCACTACAAATGGCAGTCACCGAGAATACTTATTTCTGTGAATAAGTGTGAAATGGATGTGTAGTTTGCATCAGTTCTAAGGTTTTCAAACATAGTTTTGAATGGATTTGGATGGATCTTTGTGATCTCTCTTTGTTTCACCCATTTCTACTAAGGTCCCGAGGAATGTTTATGGCAGTCTCTGGCCAACTTTAGGAAGTAGTGTTTAGATGGGTGAAGGGTAATAACTGCCTGTGGACCAATGAGAAGTCTTGTCCTTCCCAGGCTTGGTACAAGAGGTCTTCTTCTTACCCTCTAAGAGAGGTCTGGATGTTGTCCTTACATCTTTATCTGATGGCGTTGGACAGTTTGTTTGTGTTAGTCCACCAAGATCCAATCAAAATGTAGCAAACCTTTGTCCACTGTTACAGAGAGAGAGAGAGGCCCGGCCGTAAACTGGGCCCTGGAATTCACTACACTATACAAAATGTGCTTTTTCACATTTTTTTGTTGTTTTCAAAATAAGTACTCATGAGCAATGTTCCCTCTAATTTTTTTTTTCTCGCTGAGCAAAACTTTTCTCTGTTGAGCGCACATTTTGGCCACCCGAGCAGAAACATACTTTATATCAGACCTGTACAATGAACATAAACACACACACACACACAAAAATGGTTTTATCATGCAACTGTAACATTTAACTTTAATGTGTCATTTTTATTTTATTTGACCCTTGATGTAACTTAGTGATTTATTAAATAATATGTTTAAAAACAAGCAGTTCAGTCACTAAATTAAGCACATTTTAGGTTACTTGGTGACTAGATTTTTTTCACATTGCTGTATTAACTGTACCAGTCTTTACCAAGAAATTCTATTAAAAAATAATTTCTGTCCCACACAAATCTATTTAAACTGAGGTATATCACTGATGTATTTTGCGTTTGCAAGCTACACCTGGTGGGTGTGTGATTGTAAATGTCTCAGAGTTTTGTTAGCATTCTGTGCCCATCATCCGTTATTTCCACCACTTTTCATTAAAACATGACGTTTTACTTCTTTTCGTTTCGCGTTGCCTCTCGTATTGATGTATTTAGCCTGCAAACATGACAGTATTCTCACCGCAACTGAATTGGCTCAGGGCCAGTCAGCTCACACGCGCTCAATCGTTCTCTTTCTATGAAAACCTGTAAACCGCATTCACCGGTTCCAACTCTATAGCAATAATAACTCTATAGCGGTTGTCCAGATGCCGTGCTCCTGGGACGAGGTGGGGTGGCTGCCGTCCAGGAGGGAGCGGAGGAGTTGCCGCCGTCCGCCGTGGGCCGGAGCCTGCTGCTGTCCGCCATTAAGGGGAGGAGCAGGGGACGGGGGACTCGGCAGCCAGGAGGCGGTCAAGGATCGGGCCGTCCACCAAGCGTCCAGTGCCATCGCATGTGGCATCATGAGGAAAAGCCTCTCGGCAGACTGAGGACCGAGCGGCAGTGTGTCTGGGAACCGGATCCGTGAGTCCCTCACGGAGGAGCTCCGGGAGCATAAAAGGAGGAGCGACTACAGTGAAGGACGAGAGAGGATCAGGCCTGGACTTTATTTTATGTTTTATTATGTTTGTGTGGCTGGCAGATGTCCGCGAGGCTCTGCCGGCATTACTTTCGTTTTGTTCTTTGTTTATTTTGAATTAAACTTTTGTTGAATGTTTGCCGGTTCCCGCTTCCTTCTTCTCATGTCTACTAATGACATTACAATGTTATATTTCAGACTAAATTTTGCTTGTGGAATTAAACACGGAACTTAATATGTAATACTATTGTTTGCAATGTTTTTGTTGCACAATTTTTTGCATACTTCGTTAAATAATAGTAGCCAATATACATAATCCCTTGTGAAAAAGAATTATGGGGATTATGTATATTATGTATATTTCTGCATCACGCATCTAAACTACACAGCCCTATGACATAGTAAAATGTCTAAAATGCATGATCAAAATTAAAGTGTAACTAAGTAAGCTACTTATTACAGAAATAATATACTTTAAAGAATATACTGAAGTGTGAACTAAATGTTGTAGCATCTGGACCAATCAGCCACACAATTATTCATTGTATTTAATGAATAATCTCACTATCACTATCAAACTCTCACTGTCAAAGTTCTCTGAACCCATCCCCCTAAAACTGCAACCAGCATCCCAAATGTAGCTAGCACTCAGGCCAACCTAGGTGTCCTGTTACAGATATATGGTACTTTTATGATCTGGAAGAATGCTGTAGAGACTAGTGACTCATTCTCCCTGAGAAGGACAAATAAACTCTCTTAATCCTATGTATTCTCTATATAACCACTTGGGAAATGTATAAACATGTATCCAATTTTCCCATCTCATGACTTTCCTTTTATAGGCTTTATTCTATGTATTAATTCTCTCTTTTGAACTATTTTGGTATTAATGTTCCATAGTTGCAAATGTATAGTTAACTGAGATCACACCGGCAGCATGTTTGGTATCTACGGACTCCAACTTTAATTTCATTTTATTTGGTAATTTATGTTACATGTTACTAACTCTGTGACATGTTAGTATCATAATAATATAGAAGGTTATTCTCTCATTCATCCAATCCAGTGTCTTATGCTAATATCTTGCTACAGAACAAAGACTCGTGAAACTTCCTTCTGAAAGGGAAACTCCTTATTGGCTCAGACACCTCAAGAGGGTGTGACATCTTCACCCCTTATATTCACTGATCACAAGATCAAACCCTCCTCTCTTCCTCCTCTTCTTCCCTTTTACTGACAAATGCTGACGTCAAGATGCTGCTTTAAGAAGCTAGAAGCTTCTAAGGAACCCCAAGCTTGTGCCATGCCTCGGCCTAGACCTTCCATTCACCAAAGATCCTCCGAATCCAACTGGTCCTCTTTCGTCAAGACAATATCAGCAAAGATTCAACGGAAGCCTCCACAAATTGCATGAGGACAGTTTTAATTCAACTTGGAGAGACATGCAAGTATCAGACTTAGTCTCATTATTGGATACATTGAGTATCCTTACCCCTTTTAAAGAAGGGCCTGTTAAGACTAAACTGATGGTTTGCTCAAGGCTGTTGATCTGCTGAATGTCAAACAATGCTGTAACCTCTTGTCAAACATTTGAAATTTGTCAAACATTGACATTTGTGCGTGCATTTTAAAGTTTTATTACTTTCTATTGGGTTTTGACATGCTTCACTGCCGACGACGATGGAACACTGGACCAAAATATGTATGGTTAAACTATGTAATGTTAGTTTTATATCGTTAGCAAGTTAACCTTGTTTTTATTTTATGTTAAATTAAATGTTAATTTGGAAAATATATTCATTCATATTTATACATTTACTCTGTATTTAAGTCTAAATTTAAAGTACAGAACTTTAGGATTTTATTCAACTGCACTCCATCTCAAGAGACAAATATTGCATTTATGAAAAACATATATTACAGTTTGATTGGTGAAATCGGGGCATTGCTACATTTATTTGAATTCACACCTGAACTCCTGTCATCACTGGCGCGCAATGAACTGTGGGATATTGTAGACCGCGAAGTGTCTTGAGATCGATGCTTCACTTGAAGCACTTGAAGTCGCTCTTGAATTACGTCAGCCCTCCTCGCGCCGCGGTGAATCGCACTTCAAAGGCAGCTTTTTCCCCCGTTTTCTCAAGAACCGAATCCAGTCCATTAAAATGGGTTGATATATTTAAATGTCATTTTGTCATTTCTCTACAGTTTTTTTAATTTAAGTTAGCAAATGCATAAGTTGTATACATATATTTGTAATGTAATTTATTTGTAAATGAGCCGGAGTAATTCTGTTAAATTTTTTTATAATACATATATTTACATATGTTCACGTGTAAATAAAAGAATGGTTCTGTTCATTGTTTATTTGTTTTATGTGTTACGTTTCCCTCCTAGTCTAGGAGTTAGAAGGGAAGGTAACAAGAAAACAACTTATTACAAAAGGTAACGCAAGGATGGAAAAAAAAGAAAACGAGGAGGACACACTTCAGCCTCAGTCTCAGAGGGAAAACACAACACCACTTTAAAGGAAAGTCAAAATGTTTATTTCCTTATACCAAAAAGCTTACCAAGAGGAGAATATGAGGGAATAAATCTTCAGGAGAGAGTATACCTAAAATAAACAAAACTGGAGCTAACTAAGGTTTAAGGAATCTACTTACCCAGCTCAAAAACAAAGATGAAAAACAACACAAACTTCCCTGAGCTCCCTCTTTAAACAATAAACAGGAGAAAACAATTATACACAAAACAAAAAGGCACTCTCTCCCTATGATTCCCAGATAACCCAATAATAATTAAGAGTTAAATGATACAATACCTTCTAGTTACCCACACATGGATTGACCCAAAAGCCGGCTAAAGAATGATGCTAGCACACAGGAAAAGTATAGGCCCACACCTAACTCAAAACTGTTAACCCTCAGTCACACACACAGTACACTCAGGCAAACAATTCAGTTTCCACTCTGAGGCTGGGGAGAAGTGTTCCTCCGCGCAGAATCTTCAGAATGCACCATATATACAGCTCTGCTCAGACTCAGGCATGCTCACTACGAGTTGCAGCTGGTGGCAATTAACCTGAGTAAGAGAGTGAAGGAGAGAAACAGGGCACAACACAGCACAGGACACACACAGGGATATGACAGTAACACACCAAAACACTCTGGGACGTAACATATGCAACTTGTAATTTTACATGTAAAATTATACATAGGCCTATATATTTTTTTCATCATGTAATTTAAATGTTTTCACATTAAATACATCATTCTAAAGCTACATTAAAGTACCTTTTACAACTATATACAACAGAACTTAGATTTAACATCAGAAAAATAGCATAACATTTTAAATTATCAATATATAAAACAACAAAACATATTTGTGTACACTTTCATTCGGGTGAGAAGGGAGATGCTGGTGGAACGCATTATATAAATATATACAAATCTGAAATATTTGAACATACAAAACTAACATTACATAGTTTAACCATACATATTTTGGTCCAGTGTCCCATCGTTGTCGGCAGTGAACGTGTCAAAACCCAATAGTAAGTCATAAAAGTTTAAAATGCAACACAAACATCAACTGTCTCTGTCTGTCACACAGCCGCTAGCCATGTAACGACGCTCAGCTCATTGTTGCCACATCTGGGATTGGGATACTTTTACACTTGTGCTGTGATTACACTACTTTTGGATGGTTTTGTTGCGCAGACCTGGCAACCCTCCACTCCAAAACCCCACCCCTTTCATGCACTTCAAAGTGCGCAGCCCCTGAATTGGGACACAGCTATAGAGTGCTGTGTGCGTGTGTGCTTTGTAGTGCTGTTGATGAGTGAGGTGATGAGGTGCAGGTGGCGGTGATTAGTATTCAGGAGACTGTGAGCGTTGTGGTTTGGTGACGTAGGAACCTGACGTGTCTGTGACAACTAAAGTGTGCACTTCTTTTTCTCAAGGGGTACCTGTTCAGTATATAGTAAGCAGTAAAATGGTATGGTATCAGATGGTAATATTATGGTACTTAGATTATATGTAATGTTATTTATAAAGTACTTCAAAGAATTTAATGGTATCAAAAACCCGGTAGTACCATAGTATTTTTTTGTAGATTTTTGCTAGTTGTAAGCTTGAAAACACGTCCATTACTTATATATATCAAGCAGTCTTGAAGTTTGTGTAGAAAGCAAAAGAGGTGTAAGAAAATGTGTTAATATAGTGAAGAAAGAGAAACATTTTCAAAAACATGCCACACAAAAGCACAAAGTGAAAAGAAAAGAAATGAAACTGTCATTCAGCAACCACAAAAGAAATAACATAATCAGGGCAGTATGTTACAAACATGAGACAATCACCACATCAAAGACACTGACACATGCAGCGAATCACCAGACTGACATGAAACATGGTAGCACCAGCCAGAATAAAAGCAGTGACATCAGGCCTTAATTACAGTGTTATTCTAGCTGAAACACTTCGAAAATACAGACTTTATGCTTTACATTACAAAGTTGGAATATGAATGGAAATGACAGTGACATTGATTTATTTGCACTGAGCCAGGGTAAAAGGAGGGGGATATTTAGATGTAATGCCTGTCAAGAAATAAATACATTACCAACAGGAACATTTGAAAACTATGTGTCAGATGCCTGATTCATTTAATCCCCCAAAGCTTGACACAAACACATGAAACCACATGATAAGCCTCATATTTCATACCACATACTATAAATCAAATACACCATGTGTATGACGGGTAAAAAATCAGTTCACGAAAAGACTATTGGTGTCACAGACACGTCAGGTTCCACCTCACTCCCTTACCCACGCACTCAATCACCAGCCTACTGATCACCGCCACCTGAAGCTCATTTGCACAGCAATCACCTCCAGCATTTAACCACCACACTCACACACATTCACTGTCTGGTCTTGTTTGCACTACAAACCTCTGTATGCTTACCTTAAGGACTCCAAACGCCATACTTGCCTGTTCCAGTCGTCTCCTCCATCTCCTGTTCTCCTCGTGTGCCTACCTACCTACCTACCTACCTGCCTGCCTGTGTGTGTGTGAGTGTCTCCGCCATCATCCTACAAGCCAATCTCCATCTGCATCTGGAAAACACCATAAGGACAGTATCACTCTCTCTTCATCACTCAAGAACTGCTTTATCATCTCTCCATAACCATTTGCTCTGCTGTTTCTACAATAAACCTACCTGTGTTGCTTTTACGTCTGCCTCCGTGTCTCTATTGTAACAATTGGCAATGTATATCGTCTTTACACATCAATAAACATCACTAATAAAAACGTAACCATAGTATTGTTACATGTTATGTTTCTGTGACCTAGTTTTCCCCAGTCTGTTTCATTAGTCTTTTGATCCACCTGTGTCTTGTTAATTATCCCATCACCTTGTTTAGCTCCCTTTGTTAGTCACATGTATATTTACCCTGTGTTCTCCTTCACTCCTTGTCCGTTCTCGTTGATGTCTACACGTGTGTATGTTATCTACCCTGTTGGAATCTCCTGTGTTATATTAAAGTATTGTTGTTGTTGTCATCTTTGTCTGCATCGTGCTTTGCTACTACGTCAACTGTAACAGGTGTTTTTTCCTTCAGTTTTTATTTTTGTTTTTTCTCCATGAATCTACCCGCTGTCCAGCTCCTCTGCCTGAAGCAGGAAGACCGCTCGCTGGAACATCACAACAGTGACCTTCTACAGCTTGTGTGCCTGACTCCCTTCCCGGACCGCTCGCTCTGTATTTACTATCACACTGGCCTGAGCGAGTGGTCCAAGGCACGCATTCCAGTGGGCGGTCCAACTGAGGATTTCGCCGCATACATGGAGTGGGTGCTGGTGAACAACAACTCCCTGTTCACCATCTGCCCCGCTGAGGACGACACCAGCACCACTCCACATCCAGAGACCAGCCACCTGCCATTGACTACGTGCACGATGGAGACACGAGAGCCCACCGCAGAGCGCGGAGATCAACCTGCCGGGACGAACGAGACCGAACCCGGGGTGAGAACCGCTAGGTGTGTCTGACCAGGTGCGTGAGCCCGCTGTAGCATATGCACACGTATCAAGATAATCAATAAACTTTGGAATGTTCAGAACGCTTTTAGCATGCTGGACTGGGTTGTAAAATCTCATCTCGGCTCCGACCGGTCTGCAAAAGATGAGCCCACTTGACACCTTTGTTACCCTCCGAGGTAAAACAGGAGGCCCAATTTCCTTGCTCTTAGGACATCAAAGGGGCCCCTCATGTGGACTACGGGCCAGATCCACATTCCAACACCCACCACACACAGGCACACACAAAAACACACACACAGACACATACAGAAACACACAAACATACATTTTTGACTGTATATGTAAAATACAACTATGCCAAAATATACCCATCTTGTATTTTGAGTGTATGCATGTTTCCTAGTGTTTAACACTCTGAGGTCTGAGGGTATCGCCAGTGATACCACCGCGTTTTTTTTCTTACCAGTGTTAAAGAGACTCAAAATACTGTCAATGTTGCACATACAATTAAGTTATACACCATTTTAATCTGTTAAATATCTTCTTTCATTTGTGTACTCAGAGTAAAAACAAAATGCTGTGCTTTTTGTAAAATAAAGAAAACTAACATGCGTGATCTCTCGTCTCCCTCTGAACGAAGTCCAATCTGATAGTTTTCAGAAAATGAACTGTAACTTAGTGAATACGAATGACAAAAAAATTAACTTATGTCTAAAGAAACGTTGAAATGTCAGGTTTTAAATCGAAAACATTGTGTTTATGTAATCTGTATGAAAAGAGAGCCATGTCAGAAGTCAGTGATTCAGCTCATTATCTGCTAATGCAGCTACACCCACGGAGCCAGCGCTATTCAGACGCAAATTCAGAGGCAATACATACATTCATCGTCTCAATCGTGTATTTATTGTCTTGAAAAGTGTTTATCTGGATGTTAAAGCCATGGTTAGCGATCTGTAGAAGACATGCAGTTAGTTCCTGATGATGATTCTTCTTTATATGGATTTGTGGCCTAAAGGTGTACAGAGCGCCCTCTGGCTGCAAGTATGAATTATATCCAGCACTCATAGTGATTATATATAGAATAAATATAGAATAAATATTACTCCTCTGTATAGAAAATTGACATAAACATAAGAATCCATCAATATTTCTCCAAATGTGCATGCTTTAAGCTAAAAGACAATATGAAATGCCACAGAGGTAACATAATTGTTCAGACACTTTGCATCACAGAAATACATTATATTTTAAAGAATATATTACAATACCATTATTTTAAATTAAGCTGAGACATGATTACAGAGGTTTTTTTTCACACCCTACCTGACTGAAAGGCCTCATTAATATGCAAGTCATTTCAGGTCATTATTTTTGATTCTTTTGTCTTCTCAGGTGTAAATGGCCCATTATTCATGATCATTCACGCCTACATGCATACTGTGTTTCCTGACAAAAAGTGACTCAATATACAACAAAAAGTAAATCAATATATTGTTTTATATGAAGGAGTAGGCAGCATAATTCTTTACATAATTCTGAAGCAAAAACTCTAGTCTACAACCTCCAATACCCAGAAGTCTTATGAACACAGATTTAATATACTTTTTTTAGGCTTATTTCAGTGACTTTAGTTTTTTGTTTTTTCAATAACCACGCATAAACATTATTCCTTCAAAAACAAAAACATGTACATACATGGTCCTTACATAATATTGTAGCCTAGTTTGTGTTGAATACAGTGTAATGACACTTGTGTCATTAATGTGTTTATGAACAAATGAAAAAAGCACGAATGTAAGGGCATGTTAAAACTTCTCCAGGCCCCAAATCGGCCTCAGACTCCAGAGGGTTAATGATACTGTGAAGAAAGTACTCCATCTCGAAATCCGATCTGATAGTCATTAAGTATGCAAATTCAACTAGGAGACCAAACAAAGGAACTTTGTCCGCCAAATAGGGCTGCGCATCTATTGGCCACTACAATTCAGGAGGTGTGTTAGCTTGGGTTTCCATAAAAACAACGACACACACCTTCTCCTTTGTCTCCCAATTGTCTCACGAGCAAAAGCCAGGTCACTTTAACGTTTCGATCTTATATCCTTGCTTTACGTTTGGATGCTATCATAGGAATTTATCCTCGTGGCCAGAGGATAACATTTCTGTCGTAATAGTCTGTGGATAACTTACCGGTTTGCTGGACGGACCGATAGTTTCTACGTAATTATTAAACCAGAACTAATCATATATGTGATTGATTATAATTTGTTGTAATTAATTCACCATATATGGTTAATTCCCCCTTGGGTGGGTATGTGCATAATAATCATTCATAAAACTTTATGAATTATTATATTCATATTACACCCATAAATTGATTAATAACTGTACGAATCGTTACACCACTACATCGTGTGCTGCCGAGGCAGTGTTAGTGGAGTTTGAGGTGTAGTGAACAGCACATTCCAGGGCCCAGTTTATGGCCAGGCCCTCTCTGTAGGTTTGCTACATTTTGATTGGATCTTGGTGGACTAACACAAACAAACTGTCTAACGCCATCAGATAAAAATGTAAGGACAACATCCAGATACATCTTAGAGGGCAAGAAGAAGACCTCTTGTACCAAGCATGAGAAGGACAGGACTTCTCATTGGTCCACAGGCAGTTTCTGCCCTTCACCCATCTAGAGACTACTTCCTAAGGTTGGCCACAGACCCACCATAAAAATTCCTCAGGACCTTAGCAGCAATGGTTGAAACAAAGAGAGATCACAAAGATCCATCCAAATCCATTCAAATCTATGTTTGAAAACCTTAGAATTGTTGCAAACTACACCTTAGAATTTGTAGTGCAACATCTGATACAAATTCTGTACAAAAGCTGTTAATGTACCATTGAATGACAGTTCAATTGTTTCCCATCATGTTTAGTCTCTATTTGTTTAGAATATTGCCAAAGGTATTCTGGTGGTGGTTTGGAAAGTGAGAAATGCATTGGTAAACTTTAAAAACACTGTAAAAACTTCCAACTTTGTGCTTTAAGTTCCACAGGGGAGAGAAGGGTGGGCCATGCTGTGTGTGTCCCCTCTGATGCCAGCAGCCAATCATATCACTCGAATGGAGAAGCGCCAAAATGCAATCTCCTCCTCATCGGAAAGGGATAAAGGTACCCTTTCAACAGACACTCCTTGTTCTGAGTCTGCCCGTCAAAGGGGAAAGACTCAACAGATATACCGTTCTGAGTCTGCCCTTCAAAGGGGGAGACACAACAGATACACCGTTCTGAGTCTCCCATCAAGTGAGACACAACAGATATACCGTTCAGAGTCTGTCCTGTACGGGGTAGACATTAACAGATACAACACTGTTCTGAGCCTCTGGTCCATCCAGAGAGACAACAACAGATCCCATGATCTGAGTCTACAGCTTGTGAGGCAACAACAGAGATGACCACATTCTGAGCCTCTAGCCTATGAGGAAAGAGACGTTAACAAACACTATGTTCAGAGTTTCCGTCCAGCGAGACAGTGACAACATCTGCAACAAGGTTAAGCTCAGGAGAGCAAACCTTCACTCCAAGGTACCTTCGTCTGCATGTTCCAGATTGTTAAGGACCTTCTGCACCTACGCCATGGTTTCGTCTGCGTGTTCCAGATTTTAGGACCCTTTGGTGCTCCAGGAGATCAGCATCCCACAGAGCTTCGTGTTCAAGACTGTTGAAACAGATTCTGGCTCCTCTCCCCACTGCATTGTCACCCAGCACAACCAGTGGAAGACGTCACCGTCATCGGACTCAACCACGTGAAACGTAAATATCACTTAACCAAACCCCTTTCCAGAGACCTTGGCATTGTTGTATGTAATTTCCTAATTCCCATTAGATGTAATATAGCTGATGTTAGTTAATAAATAATCTCTTGTTTATTTGTTTGGTGCATTATAGGGTTCTCCACCTTATTATTTTCAGAGAAATAGTTTATCTTTCCATAAGATAACGTAACTCTTCCATAGCCACACCCAACTTAATCACTTGTATTCTATGTATCTTATGCACATTATTCCTTTATCATTCGTGGTATTCATTTAGTAGTTGTGTTAGTTATTCTTGTTTATCTTTTTGTTAATAAAATTTATTTTATTACACTTGTCTTCCTTGTGCTGATAATACAGAAGAAGTTCTACAAGTTAGCAATATTACCAATCTTTCAAATAAATCAGCTGACCACTTTACGTTAACTCTAAATGAATGAAAAGCCCCTGTTGAGAGCGTTCTCATACCGCCAAGGTAAAAGACCTTGACTGGTGCCCTGAACTGGGGGGGAAGGGGTCATCTGATGTACTCATAACCACACCTTAAGAGACGTGTTATCCAAAAATCGCAACGTCAGCGGTGATGTGAGTACCAATCCCTATTTTACTTCGCGTCCTTAGATGGACAAAGTAAAAATCACTACATAATTGGCGTCCCTTGGTGAGCTAACTTAGATTGAAATGAGTCTTCTGTTTTATCAACACAAGTCAATACACTGTTTCCTGCTAAGGGTACTTCATTTGTTATCGTTCAAAGTCTTTCACCAAGTCAGAAACCAATTGCATAGCAAGAGTGGTTCCCTCTAAGCTTGATTGATAGTTTCCCTGCTAGACTCTTTGATACTATTTATGAATAGGATTGGTTGTAAAGTGTATAGAATTGTGATTTTATTGTGGCATAGAGCTTGCATTATTTTTGCAACGTTGTAATTGTTGATTATAACTAATTGCTGCTCGAAAGATAGCATATGGTGTTCACCTTGTAAGTCTATCATATGGTTTTTGAATTTTTATGTGAACCTGTCAGGTAAGGGTAGTGCCCTCTGACAAATTATAGACAAGTGCTAGAATTCTCACCCCTAGTGTGTGTGACATTCATTGTCTTGGTGGCTTAGAGCTGCTTACACTTGAGGTAAACTTTCAGAGTTTAGCTATTTCAGGTGGTGTATTCATTTATTATATATACAAGACAAGTATATATATTAAATAAAGATGGCTGATATGACCGCTGAAGCAGTAAGCCAGGCCTTAAAAGGCGCTTCACTGATAAAGCTTCTTTCCAGCCTAGCATTAACTGGCCTATACCACCAAACCAGGCCACAGACAAAATATCCCTTGCCCAAGAACAGAACAAAGATTTGTTCCAGGAACTCAAAAATTAGTTGGCTGATCTGCGTAGGGATAATTTGAAAATAAGGGCTAAAATATGTAGATTGTCATCAGAGACAAAAAGCTTACAGTCCATTACTGACAGTCAGGAAGTCGAACTTAAAAGAGTCAACTGACATGGGTAATCTGCAAACAGTGTTGACCCATACTCGAAATGACCTGCTGGTACAGACAGAGAAGTTAAATTGTCTAAGCTCTAGTGAGACTAGGACTAAAGCTGAGTTATGTTCAGCTTTACTTGATTTCTGACATGAAAAAGCAAAAGCCCCGATTTTAGCTCGCAGACAGGTTTTGTGAAATCGCAGACAAATGCCCGAAATCACAGGCAAATCAGTGCTCTGTTATGCGAGTGCTCTGTCACAGTCTCTCCAACCATTTCCTCCTCCATATTCTTCTTTTATTTTTCTTGTTTTCGCTGCAAATCAGCCATTTGTATTGCAAGCTTCTTGCGGGTTACTGTTACAGTACCTCAGTGTAAAGAAGGCGAGGGATGCAAGATACGAAGCATATACGAGTTTACTAGAAGAATAACAGGTAGCATACAGCGTGCTGTGATACATACAATAACCGACACAGGAAGAACAGAACGGGGAGTACAAATACACAGACTAATCAGGGAGTTAAACATGCACAGGACGAAGTTAACTAATCAAGGACTAACGAGAACAGGTGCAGACAATACAGGACATATTGGTGACATTACGCCCCCCCTCGGATAGGCGCGTCCTCGCACCGTGATGACGACAGAAGAGGGTGTGGAGAAGAGGCAGAGGTTTAGGTGGGGGGCGTGTAGCTGGTGACCACTGGTGATGGCGTGGAGGCGTCGGCGACACGATGGACCACGGTGAAGCAGAAGGTGGGAGGAGCCAGAGTGGAAACATGAGTGATGCGTAGAGCGAACTCCAGGGTCCGGACCACGGAGGCGGAACCGTGGTGCAGGTAGGAACCGGCTTAGAAGAGAGGGTGACGGACCAGGATGAACCCGAAGCACTGGAAGCCTGGAGACCAGCCGCTGACTCCCGGGACTGAGGCATTGACGGGGATCTGGCTGACAGGGGCGACGATGTGGCGAGAGCGGGCGAAGGGGAAGCCAGAGGAAGGTAGGAGTCCGATGATGACGTAGGGGTGCAGGTTGTAGGCTTCGCCGGAACACCGAAAGTCCGTGTCAGCAGCTGGGCGTCGACCACCGAAGGCCGACCTAGAGTTCCGATGGAGCCCAGTGGAGTCTCCTGGTAGACGAGCCGTGGCAGTGACGAGGGAGTGGCGAGGCAAGCTGCAGGTGACGGGTTGACAGGCTGAGGGGAAGGCGTGGGCCCGGAGGCCCTATACGTGGCCGGAGACTCTCTTTCACGCCGTGCTGGTGTTGGAGAGGACCGAGGCGAGGCAAGTAAGCCGCACGGAACTAGCGGCGGTGGCAGAGCCAAGGAGCTTGATGACGCCAGGGGAGCCGACAGATCCATGAAACTGGCCGAAACCAACGAAGGAGGTGGGGTCAGGATGTCAGGACTAGAAGAAGACAGAAGAAGGTCTCCGGACGAAACTTGTGAAGAGACTGAAGATACAAGGGTGGGAACTAGGGTGGGAATAGGATCCGCCAGCCACAGATCTATAAGGTCAATGTCCGCTCCTGGCTCTGCGATGGACTGACCTGTCTGCCGAAGCTCCGGCGCTTTGATCTTCTCCGGTTCCGGTACTGGAACAGCGTATGCCTCAGGCTCTCGGGGTAATGAAAGAGAGTCCACCACTCCGGAGCGAAAAAGCTAAATACTCCAGCCACCGTCGATTTTCCGGGCGAAGAAGGAGGTGCAGTGCAGGTGAGTCCAGCATCTTTAAATATACTCTTTTAGAGGGTCGGTTATTCTGTTACAGTACCTCAGTGTAAAGAAGGCGAGGGATGCAAGATACGAAGCATATACGAGTTTACTAGAAGAATAACAGGTAGCATACAGCGTGCTGTGATACATACAATAACCAACACAGGAAGAACAGAACGGGGAGTACAAATACACAGACTAATCAGGGAGTTAAACAGGCACAGGACGAAGTTAACTAATCAAGGACTAACGAGAACAGGTGCAGACAATACAGGACATATTGGTGACAGTTACCGTTTTTAATAATAAATCCAGTCTCACTTGAGAACTCCGGTCTTGCATACGTGATATTGTGTTGTTTCCTTGTCACATCTCCCATGTGTTTGGTTGTGAAACGTAGTTTGAGTGCCAGACAGATGTGTCGGCGATTCTTCCTATTCTAAATTCGTGCAGTGTGAAACCTTCCGTCGCAATCCATCATGCATTTTGAACACAACAGCGACTGAATCGAAAGCGAAAGTAATGCAGTGTGAAAAGGACAGTGACCAGACTAGTTTGAAAATCATGAAGTCTGAAGTCGGCTTCAGACAACCCCTATAAAAATTCTAGACCAAATTATATTACTTTTATTTGTGCAAACTCCACAATGCTCTGAAATAACTAATCCAGCCATAATGTGAATGTCTGTGATTGCTGATGTTGTATAATCCTCACACTTCTATTCATGTGTTTTTTGACCTCCATGAGCTGTTGTTTGTGCACCAATCTTATGCACCAAAAGCATGCATTCATTTAATTTAATATGTGTGGTATGAGATAAAAAATAAAATGGAAAAATAATAAATAATAAATAGAGCCAAATCACAGAACCTGCAAAGACAATTTTAATGTCAATCTCAGGTATTAATAAGGTTCATGTCTTGAATTTTCTGCTCACTTATGCATGTTTATTTTAAATAGCCACTTTCATAATCATGTGAAATTTTACTGAAACAGGGTTTTTTAATAAATTTGAATTATATCAGTAAATAAATTAAAAAAAATTCTCATTGTAATTGTTAAAAATAAATAACTCAATATTTAGAAAAAAATAAGACTGTAAAGCACACATATGCATACACAGAGAGAGAAAAAGATATATATAGACAGTGTGACACAGACATAGACCCACACACAGACACCCAATCAAACCCACCCACCCACCCACCCACACACACACACACACACACACACACACACACACCCGAATGAGCCTGAGGTAATATGGGTGAGGACAGAGAGGGAGAGAGACTGAGACAGACTGAGAAGATCATTTTAAACAAACAAACAAAACAAAAAAAATCTTAATTATGACAAAGTAGTCTTTGATATTTTTTAAAATATACCTGCACAAACAGTATAATTAAAAAAATTATTTGTTCTATATATATCAAAATGATTATATAAGTTTGACTTATCCAACACTGTTTTAAAAATAGGTATATGCTGCCCTCTAGTTGTTACTCTATGTATTACATTAATTATATTTGATTGAAAAATGGATTAATCTGCCTATTTTTAATTACACATGCTTTTTGAATTGGAAGAAAATGAATAAAATGTGTTTATTTCAAACATCTATATTATTCTATATATAAATGAATTGTGTATAGTGTTTTTCTTAATAGAGAATATGAGTCATTCCGTTTACCTTTTTACATCACTTCAATCTATTACCATGGCAAGACGGTTCAAGATATCCATTATCCGTTTTCAATTTAACATCTTCAATGTCTTAGCAACATGTAAAAAATGTTTGGTCTGAATGGAATAAACTCCCTAGAAGTAGTAGTTTAAAATTCAGAGCCTGTTTAGTCAAAAAATCCACATTCAAACCAAAATAGCAAACTTCCTGTTGGTCGGAGCTAATGACTGTAAATTAGAAAATTGTCCGGCTTGATGAGAACAATATGTGTACCGAGTTTGGTGACTGTAGGAAAAACTAACCCCCCCACTTTTGTCAAAATGTTGCACTACTGAGCCCCTCCACCACGCCCATTTCTATGGCTTTGTCCATGTCTACTGGTTGACAATATTGATGTGTGTGTCGAGTTTCATGCAATTTGAAGCATGTTAAGAGCCTCAAAAACACTCAAGAACACTGGGAAGCCAGAGGAAGGGAGGAGCTAAAAAACTGCCTCAAAAATGCCCGAATAGTCGAAAAAAAAATAAAAATAATAAATATAGCTGCGAGCAGTGATGGCGGGCCCAAGCCCGGTGGCTTCAGGGCAACTGTGCACAGCAGGCAATAGGCATTTAAAATGGTTAAACATCAAAGGACTATGTCAAATTCACTCCATATTTACTGCACTACAAGGTGCCGCTATAGAGCCCCTCCTCCCTGCCCATTTTCAGAGGATTACATGTGCCAAGTTTTAACATTATTCTGATGAATTTTGAAGCAAATTAGGTAAAAATAAGAGGGTGATCTCAATGTATGCTGAAAGGGACACATTTTCTGCTTCCAGTTGGTGGCGCTATGACTTTGAATCACAATAGTCACATCCATGTGATCAGCCTTGTACAACGAAGACTAAGCCGAAGTTTCATCAAAATCAAATAGTGTATGCAGAAGTTATAACACTTTGTTTCCCTTTTCTGCCATAAATTCGTTGCCTCGCCACGGCCAAACCGTTTGAGATATCCAAAATCCGTTTGCAATCAAACAACTTCAATATGTTAGCAACAAGTTAAAAAAAGCTTGGTGTAAATTGGATAAACCCTGAAGGAGTAGTAGTATAAAATTCATAGCCTGTTTTTTTCAAAAATAGCTGACTTCCTGTTGGTCGGAGCTAATGAATGTAAATTAGAAAATTGTCCGGCTTGATGAGAACAATATGTGTACCGAGTTTGGTGACTGTAGGAAAAACTAACCCCCCCACTTTTGACAAAAGGTGGCGCTACTGAGCCCCTTCACCAAGCCCATTTCTATGGCTTTATCCATGTCTACTGGTTGACAATATTGATGTGTGTGTCGAGTTTCATGCAATTTGAAGCATGTTAAGAGCCTCAAAAACACTCAAGAATATTATTACAGTTTGACCTGTTGCCATGGCAACAATATTTCAAATATCAAAAATCCTGTCATAGGTCTACATCTGCTGTGTATTGACATTACACTGATGAAGTTTGAAGCAAATCAGGTAAAAATAAGAGGGTGATCTCAAAGCATTTCAAAAAGTGATACACTTCCTGCTGCCAGTTGGTGGCGCTATAACTTTGACTCACAATAGTCACATCCATGTGATCAGACTACTACAACCAACACACTCGTGAAGTTTCATAAAGATCAATATATGTATGCAGACGTTATTACACATTTCCTGTTTCCTTTTTCTCGCCATAAATTTGTTGCCTCGCCACGGCCAAACCGTTCGAGATATCAAAAATCCCCTGGCAATTTTTAATCATCAGTGTCTTGACTTCATGCTGACCGAGTTTGGTGGCGATTGGATTGTCTAGGAGGAGTATATCAAATTCCAGAGCATGCGTTTTTCAAACAACCCTTAATAGCTGACTTCCTGTTGGTGTGGCATTTAACTTAGAGTGCGAAAGTTGTTCGGCCCGATGAGGTCTATATGTGTACCGAGTTTCATACTAATACGTGCAAGCGTGTTTAATATATGGACCAAATTTTCAGACTTTTTTCAAGGGGGCGCTGTCGAGCCCCCCTGCCACGCCCGGGTACCAGCCTCTGCGGCGTCCTAATGGCCGCGGATTCCAATGTGTGTGCCAATTTTCAAGAGTTTTTGAGCATGTTAAGGCCCCCAAAAAGCCCCGGAAGATGGAAAAAAATAAAAAATAAAAAAATAAATATAGCTGCGAGCAGCGATGACGGGCCAAAGCCCGGTGGCACCGCCATCCCGGTGGCTTCAGGTCAACAGTGCACAGCGGGCAATGGACATTTAAAACGGTTAAACATAAAAGTACTATGTCAATATCACACCACATTTACTGCAGCAGCTTTTACTTCAAACTTCAGCCATGTTTTTAGTGTTTTTGGTCCAAACAGCATATTATTAACTTTTAACCATTTCAACTTCCAGAAGACTGCTATTACACTACAATTGTCCACTATAGATCAAGTTTTAGAATAACAAATATTTTCGTACATACATTTCCCTGTCAGCTTGCCTTCTTTAAGATGACAAATACATGATTTGTTTTTTTACTCCTACTGCTACTGTTGTGGTTTCTACTTTATGTTAAAAAATCACTTCTTAAATATCTTTAATTCCAGAAACTTTACTTTATTGCCAATAAAGGAGCTAATCAAGAGACATTATGTCCAGGAGACAGTCTCAGAGACAGCTGCTGAATTTCTCCTACCGTCTCCTTATATATTCAGACAAATGCCCTTTGCCATACATTCTATAGATATTATTGGAAAGGTCATTTTACAGTCTTCAATTGGAAACAGGATTTTCCATTCACACAAACAGATTCAAATTTCACGTGTACAGCAATGCTATCATGTTATCAGGACACACATGTTCAGCCCTACACACATGTGAGTTTATGATTTTAATGGTAGAATAAAGCACATCATATTTACTATAATATACTAAGTTTTCACCATAAAAAATCTTCTACATTTCCCCCCTCTGAGGCTTAAAAGCCTCATTTCAATATTCTTTTCCCAGAGGGTAGTCTCACAATCCAGCATTCTTAGTTATGCTACCTAGTGACTAAATTAAGTCATCCAGTCTCGTCACCAATCACTGAATTGTGCCACCATCCTCTGAATAAGCCATAGAACCAAACATCTCTCCCCAGTTTTGTCCTTTTTTCTTTTTCAGATGTTCTTTGTTTTTGCTTTCTGAAGAGAGTAAAAGATTCATAGGCTTCCTAACCTTTACTTTACAACAATTCTATGTAGTAGATGTGAATGTGTAATTTGTTCAGCTTTGTTTGTGGTTGTTACAGTCATATATGAAATTTAAATCTACTTCCATTTTCAATCAAAACACTTCATATATTAAACTATTAAAAATTCTTGAAAGGTGACATCTTCTTCACTTTGCATCCACTTTCTCTGGAAGACCCTCAGTGGTTTCCTGGAACAACTGGACACAAGGTCTCTATCTCTTGTTTCCTGTAAACATATAGCTTTATGAAACAGTTAGTTTCTTCATGTAAGATTTTAATTCCTTTTTATAATTTTTTTAAACTAAAATCTTCATTATATCCTCTGCAATACAGGACAGGCATGGGTCGACCCCTAAGCATTTCATGCGGTGTTAGATATGTACTTCTATTAGTTTACATGCGAGAACTTATTAGTGCCATTGGCAAGACCTCACCCCAATTGAGTTTAGTACTTTAACATACTTTATTAAATTTAGCCTTGATGTTACCATTAATCTGTTCTTAAATTCTTTGTAGTTGTGGCCTATTGATGTTGATATTCCATTCTTTTTATTGTTTTTGGTACACACTTCACATATGGACAAATTTTTTTTTACCATTGCCCATGAATATGCAGACCAATATTCCTGCTGTTTAATTTCCCTTAGACTATCACTTCCCCCCTTGCGCAATGGTGAACACCTTGCGCATCTAGAATTAAAATATTTAAAAATGCAATTGGTGCAACAATTTGTCCTTCATGGGCCCATCAATTATTTTATGCATCTTTATTTTAGCCTCTTTTTGATGTTACATTGAGAGTTTGTATGGGCCAGTTTGTGTTTGAAATAATTTCATCTACAGTACGTGAGGTTTTTGTTCTATTTCCTTTTTATGAGTTTGACTCATGAGGACTGTTAATCGTTTTGGTAGCATTATATCAGCCATTAATTACCTATTTTTTCAGCATACTGACTAAGAATATAATTATTCAATATTTGATACTTTCTATTCCTTACTGCTTCAAGTGAATGGCAAATATGCTATTGTAAGTATATTTCCTATTTGTCCCTTAGCTAAGTGACACCCAGTTGTTAGAGATTTTAAAGCAGGCTGTGCACAAAGTTAGGATATTACAGTCACAAAATTATTCTTGTGTCTTCTTACCTTTAAATTTCCTTAAAACTATTTTTCAGAATAATTAACGTGTTTCTGTTATGGAGTATACTTAAGATCTGTTAGTAATCTACTAAATGGCAGTCATTTGTACACACAATATTGTGGTTCACCCTTAAAAGAATCAATTCAGCTGGTTTACCTGTATTACATCCTTAAAAGTAACATATTAGTATGTTCCCATTAAAACTCCTAAGAATTGCACTGCGACCACCTGTGAATGAGACCTTAAATATTTCTGTTAGTGTCAACATGTGATAAATCATCTGCTTGTCATTGTCCTTCATGATGTAACCTGTAAAATGTTCATGTGGGCTGAGTGTTATCCAGTCCCTCTTTGGGGCTCTCTGCTTTGATTATCAACCAATTACACAATATGGATTTTTAACCCATAATTTGCATTTTTATAATTTCTGAATCATTTGTTTCGAGTTCTGTTTTCACTACATAATTTCTCACGAATTTGTTAAACACTCAACCCACTTTGATTCAGTTAAAACAATATTTTATACTTCTGATGAAAACTCAGCTCCTTCATGATATGCTGAAAAGAGAATTAGAGGTTAGGTGAACAGAGCAAACTTGCTTGATCTGTTTCCCATGTTATACGCTGCGCAAGTGTGGTATTGTTTTTTCTTTTTTCTATTTTTGCCACAACAACTTTCCAGGAACTGACCAGGATACTTGACCCAATTAATCCTTAGTCTTATTTCCTTTTTACTGGGCATAATTTGCCCTGTTGGCCCACATATTACAAATTTATACACAGCTGTTTTGGCAAATAATTGATTTGCCTCATTGTCTCTTCAGACACCTTCTCTCACTCATTCATACCATCATTCACAATCTTGCACACCCCCAATGGCCATCATTCATTTTTCATTTCTGCCACAGTAGATCTTCAGATCTAAATGGGGAACTTTTAGCAGTGGAATTCCAACATTTCTGTATTTTTAAACACTACAGGACATGGACAATGAAGCATTCCCCATGCAACAATGTCTAAACTTTCTCTAATTACTTCTAATAACTGTTTTAGAATGATTGGCCTAGGCATACTGCAATTGAGACAGCCAAATATAATTTCTCAAATTGCATTTTATTATTTTCTTACTATAGATTTTATCACATTCTTTTTTGTTGTTGCTCATGAGCTTCTTTAAGAATAAATTAGAGATCTCTGCGTCTTCTTACATCTATGGCCAATAACATTTCTATCTCATTACCCCAGTGATGACAACAGTATGATTTCATAACAATATTTGGAGTTCTTATTAATATTCTAATAAATTACTTGTAAACAAGATGGAATGACCAGTTTATTTTTTTTTGTTCCCCCCCCCCCCCCCCCCCCCCAAGACTAATTCAATTGTGCTTTTCCTTTAATTATGATTTGAATGCAACATTTATTTTTTTAATATAATAGCCCTCACTATACCAAATCCATGCAGCCTTAGTTTAATTCATTTGTGAGTCAAGCACTCACTACTGTCTTTCAATGAAGTTCCTCTTTCTATTTTTACACAAGCTGGATTGGTCCTACTATAAAAGCAGACAGAGAATGTTAGTTTAGCAGAGAACACAAAGAACTGCTATAAGACCAGTGACTTCTCAAGATGAACTAAATTAATATATAATACTTAACAAAATTTGGAACGGTCTCTAGTGATCATTGAAGATGCCACACCTGTGCCCATAAGGGAATGGTTTTCAGAAGTCCTTCGGTCCAGACCATCAGTCTGATGAAGCTGCTTAGCTGTTGGTCTATATGTGTCTTCAGCCTATGATGTCACTCAAAGGCATGGTGTTTTGGAGTGGAATGTAGGCTCATATTCTCATGTTTCTCTGTGTCTTTCTTCTTCTCATATCTTGCTGTGGATTCTTCTTGCCACAGTTTTGCATTTCAGGACATTGTCTTTGTCCTCAGGAAAAGTCTCAAGTGAACATTTCACCTTTTCCTGAATTAAATCAGTCCTTCTCCATGTTGAAGTGTAGAATTGTCCATTCAGAAGGGGAGCTGAAAACTTCTCACCCACATTTTTCTTCTTCTTTCTGTAGTTGTGTCTTTGGGGCACTCTGTCCTCTCTCCATTTGTTGCTTCCATTTGTCATAGCACAACCTCCGTCTTCCTCCGCATACCCCTCCAGCAAACTCCCTGCCTGCCCCATGCTGGACCCACATTCCTCTACTGGGCCCAGTAAGCAGAGGAGGAGGAAGAAAGCGGCTCTAGTATCTCCAGAGCCCGCTGCAGTATCTCCAGAGCCCGCTGCAGTATCTCCAGAGCCCGCTGCAGTATCTCCAGAGCCCGCTCCAGTATCTCCAGAGCCCGCTCCAATATCTCCAGAGCCCGCTGCAGTATCTCCAGAGCCCGCTCCAGTATCTCCAAAGCCCGCTCCAGTATCTCCAGAGCCCGCTCCAGTCCCCACAGAGCCAGCTCCAGTGCCTGTGGGGAACTTAATTGTATTTGAGGGAATGAACTGGCCCTCAGCTCCAGCCTGTTCTCCAAGTTCTCCAGTCTCCGCCGCCGAGCCAAGTTCTCAGCCGCTCCAAGGAGTCAGCCGCTCCAGCTGCCGCCGAGCTTACTGCCCCTATGAACTGTTTCTGAACCCGCCAGCTCTAAGACTGTTTTCCCTCCCTGCCTCCCTCTCCCACCTCCATCCATTTTTGTTTACACGGAACCTCCACCTCAAGCCCCCTCGCCCAGATCTCCACCTCGGACCTCTGGGCGATTACCTACACCCCGGCTCCAACCTCCCTCTGCTCCACCGTTACCCATCAGTCCACCAGTGTCACCAGTATCCATCCTGCCTCCACTCACACCTTGTGCACTCGTCAGCCTGCCCTTCCCTCTGGACTACACTCCTCCGTCTCCGCTCCGTCACTCCGTCCCTCAGTTTCAGTTGGCTTCCTCACTCCCCCCGGTGTTCTTTTTGTTGGCTGTCCTACTGCTTCCACTGCGGCCTTCTGGAGTCCCGGCTGCGCTTCGGTCGGCAGAGCCTTTGGTTTCGCCATCTCCCGCCGGTCCTTCTGCGCCGACTGGGCTTGACGGCGTGAGGACTTCAGCTCCTGACCCACCATGGCCGCCTTCGGCTCCTGACTCGCCATGGCGGTCCGCTGCACCTGACCCGCCATGTCTGCCCGCTGCATCTGACCCGCCATGTCTGCCCGCTGCATGTCTGCCCGCCGCACCTGACCCGCCATGGTCACCTTCGGCTCCTGACCCTCCATGGCCGCCTTCGGCTCCTGACCCGCCATGGCTGCCTTCGGCCCCTGACCCACCATGGCTGCCCACGGCTCCTGACCCGCCATGGTTTTTGGACCTGCCCTGGAGACCTCCACTCCAGTCTACTCCTCCCCCTGCTCCGGTTTGAGGTCTCCAGGTCGCCCGCCCCCCTCCCGGTTGAGGGGGGCGGGCGGGGGTTGTGCCTTGGTCTTGGTCAGTTTGGTGTGCCTTGGTCAGTTTGGTTGTGCCTTGGTCTTGGTCAGTTTGGTGTACTCTGCCTTTGCTTTCATTAAAATGTTATATGTTTGTGGAAATCCGTGATCTGCCTCATCTCTACACCACCAGCCGTAACAATCAGCTCTTTTTCTAAATTCACTAAATCTGTTATATCAAATATCTCACTGGTTGAAAACAGCAGTTCCCTCATTCTGGGGTTTAGTGAAGCAAGTTCTTCATTGCAGGAAAAAGCAAAGCTATTTCTTCTTTGCAATAGGCAAAATCTATTAGTAATCTATGTTTATCTAAATATAGTCAAGTCAAGTCAAATTTATTTATATAGCGCTTTTACAATTGGTAATTGTTTCAAAGCAGCTTTACATATTAGAAGCACAGAAAAAAAGGGAAGTGGTTAAAACTGTACAAACAAGCGTGGTAATATGTAACATATACAAGATGGTGCTACATTAAGCCAATGTCGGCTGACTTCCAGGGGTGGAAAAAACCCCCTAGGAGAAAAACCCAGCGTGCTAGCACTGGGAAAAAAGTCCTAGGAGGGAAAAAAACCCTTGGAAGATATATATATGTAAATGTATATGGAGATCAAAATCTGAATTGTACATTTTTATTATAGAGATTAAAAATCGATTATATGTAAGCGGATACGGGGATCCTGGGCTATGTTGTAGTCAGGTCCAGACGCAGGTTCTCCATCTGACCTGGATACGGCCTGGATCCAGCACCCGGCAAACCTCAGGATAAGCAGAGAGACAGATATTAGCGTAGATGCCATTCTTGTTCTGATGTACAGGTATATCTAGTGTTATAGGAAATGTTCTCGGTTCCGGCCGACCTAATTATTGCAGCGTAACAATCCTTTAACGGATTTGAAAAATGTTAATGTATTGATAATGTGTTATGTGTATGCAAGAGCAAAGAGATGTGTTTTTAGTCTAGATTTAAACTGACAGAGTGTGTCTGCTTCCCGAACAATGCTAGGAAGATTGTTCCAGAGTTTAGGTGCTAAATAGGAAAATGATCTGCCGCCTTCAGTTGATTTTGATATTCTGGGTATTATCAACTGGCCTAAATTCTGAGATCGCAATAAACGTGAAGGACTATAATGCATTAAGAGCTCACTTAGGTACTGGGGAGCTAAACCATTTAGAGCTTTATAAGTAAGTAGCAAGATTTTAAAATCTATACGATGTTTAATAGGGAGCCAATGTAATGTTGACAGAACTGGGCTAATATGGTCATACTTTCTGGTTCTAGTAAGAACTCTAGCTGCCGCATTTTGAACCAAAAAGCCGAGCAGAACAACCACCCAGTAGAGCGTTACAATAATCTAGTCTTGAGGTCATGAATGCATGAACCAACTGTTCCGCATTTGTCATTGAGAGCATATGTCGTAATTTAGATATATTTTTTAGATGGAAGAAGGCGGTTTTACGGATACTAGAAACATGACTTTCAAATGAAAGATTGGTATCAAAGAGCACACCCAGGTTCCTAACTGAGGACGAAGGTTTAATGGAGCACCCGTCAAGTGTTAGAGAGTATTCAAGGTTTTTTCGTGAGGAAGTTTTTGGTCCAAAGATTAAGAAATCAGTTTTTTCTGAATTTAATAATAAGAAATTTCTTGTCATCCAGTTTTTAATGTCAGCTATGCATTCTGTTAGTTTTGTGAATTTGTAGGTTTCGTCAGGGCGCGAGGAAATATAGAGCTGAGTATCGTCAGCGTAGCAGTGAAAACTAACACCATGCTTCCTAATTATCTCTCCTAAGGGCAGCATGTACAGAGTGAAAAGCAACGGTCCTAATACTGAGCCTTGTGGTACCCCATATTTAACCTGTGATCGATACGACATCTCTTCATTAACTACCACAGACTGATAACGGTCAGATAAGTATGATTTGAACCATGCCAAAGCAATTCCACTAATGCCAATATAGTTTTCAAGTCTTTTTAAAAGAATGTTATGATCGATAGTGTCAAAAGCAGCACTGAGATCTAATAACACTAATAGAGAAATACAGCCACGATCGGATGATAGGAGTAGATCGTTTGTAACTCTAACGAGAGCAGTCTCAGTACTATGGTATGGTCTAAATCCTGACTGGAAATCCTCACAGATTCCATTTCTTTCTAAAAAGGAACACAGTTGTGTTGAAACTGGCTTTTCTAGTATCTTTGACAGAAAAGGTAGATTCGAGATTGGCCTGTAATTTACTAAATCTCTCGGATCTAGTTGAGGTTTTTTAATAAGAGGTTTGATAATAGCCTGCTTAAAGGTTTTTGGCACGTGTCCTAGTGTTAAAGATGAATTAATTATATCAAGAAGTGGACCTACGACCTCTGGAAGCATTTCTTTCAGTAGTTTAGTCGGCATTGGGTCTAACATACATGCCGTTGATTTTGATGATTTGATAAGTTTAGATAATTCTTCCTCTCCTATAGCGGCGAATGATTCTAGTTTTACCTCAGGGACACTACAGTGCACTGTCTGAAGAGAAACTGTAGACGGTTGCATGTTTATAATTTTCTCTCTAATATTATCAATCTTGCAATTAAAGAAGTTCATAAAGTCATTACTGCTGTGCTCTATGGAAACGTCAGCAGTTGAATCTCTGTTTCTAGTTAATTTAGCCACTGTGTCAAATAAATACCTAGGATTATGTTTGTTTTCTATTAAGAGATTTGAAAAATAAGTAGATCTAGCATTTCTTATGGCTGTTCTGTACTCAATAATTTTTTCTTTCCACGAAAGGCGAAAAACTTCTAGTTTTGTTTTCTTCCAACTACGTTCAGCTTTTCTAACAGCTCGTTTTAGAGCCCGAGTGTGCTCATCATACCACGGCGTTGGATTAGTTTCCTTAATCTTCTTTAGACGTAAAGGAGCGACCGCATCTAATGTGCTGGAAAAGAGAGAGCCAATAGTTTCTGTTGCAGCATCGAGTTCTTCTAAGTTGTCAGGTATACTAAGGCGATGAAACTGCTCGGGGAGATTATTTATAAAGCAATCTTTAGTGGCAGACGTGATTGTTCTACAATATTTATGGCTGGGTGGTGGTTTTGTAGCCTTGGCTAATTGTATTATACACGAGACTAAATAATGATCTGATATATCATCGCTCTGCTGTAGAATTTCAACAGCATCAATATCTATTCCATGCGACAGTATTAGATCTAGGGTATGATTACGACAATGAGTGGGTCCTGACACGTGTTGTTTAACTCCAATAGAGTTTAAAATATCTGCAAATGCCAATCCAAATGCGTCTTTATTATTATCTACATGGATATTAAAATCACCAACAACAAGGACTTTATCCGCAGCCAGTACTAACTCTGATAGAAACTCAGCAAATTCTTTGATAAAGTCAGTATGGTGCCCTGGTGGCCTGTATACAGTAGCCAGCACAAATGTCAACTTACATAATGTTACATAAAGCACCATCACTTCAAAGGAATTATATTTGAAATTCTTTTGAATGATTCTGAATATATTACTATAAATTACAGCAACACCTCCCCCTTTGCCTTTCTGTCGAGGATTGTGTCGATAATCATAACCTTGAGGACTAGATTCATTTAAAGTAATGTAATCGTCTGGTTTTAGCCAGGTTTCTGTCAAACACAGCAAGTCTAGTTTATTGTCTGTGATAATTTCATTTACAATAAGTGCTTTTGAAGAAATAGATCTAATATTCAGTAACCCAAGCTTTATCATTTGTTTATCTGATTTATCTGTGATTTTCATTTTTTGAACATCAATTAAATTTTTACCCTTAAAAGGTTTTGGAAGTTTTTTGTATTTACTAGTTCGAGGTACAGACACAGTCTCTATGTGATAATATCTAGGTGTAAGTGTTTCTATGTGCTGTGAATTATCTGAGTTCTGTGACGTGAGGCGGCTAGCAGACGGTCGGTTTAGCCTGTTTGTCTGCGTCCTGATCTGGGCCCTGGTTTGTCATGTTTCAGCTCTAAGACTATTTGCCAAATTTCTAGAGAGAAGAGCAGCACCATCCCGGGAGGGATGAATACCATCTCTTTTCAACAGATCAGGTCTGCCCCAAAAGCTTTTCCAATTGTCTATGAAACCTATATTATTCTGGTGTCTCTATTTTCACGTTCCGTGTAATAGAATCGCCAATTACTAGGGCACTTTCAACAGGATTCTCAGTGGGTGCGTCACTGAGTGGGGAGAACCTGTTTGATGTTCTAATCGGAACGGAAGAGTGGTGTTTGTTCTTGCCATTATGCCGCCTCACAGTCACCCAGTTAGCCTGCTGCGTGGCTTCTACAACCGGAACCAAATGTGCAGTGTTTACTAGGTTTACTAGAAAGGTCATTTTACAGTCTTCAATTGGAAACAGGATTTTCCATTCACACAAACAGATTCAAATTTCACGTGTACAGCAATGCTATCATGTTATCAGGACACACATGTTCAGCCCTACACACATGTGAGTTTATGATTTTAATGGTAGAATAAAGCACATCATATTTACTATAATATACTAAATTTTCACCATAAAAAATCTTCTACACTACTACCTTATTAAATTTATACACATATTTCTTTCAAACCATATTAAGGCTGTGCACTATAAGTAAATGTTGTGTTATACCAAACTATTATTTTAACATTGATTATATCATAATATTTACAAAGAAATAACTACACACAAAATATTGCATTGTACCCTAAACAATGCAGTTTTATTTTCCAAGTTTTAAAGTTCATTAAAACTCATACAATGAAAACATAGAAACAATCCACTTTAATCAGTGCCTAACACAGCTATTTTTTCATTCGAACTTAAAAAAAATACAAAGACTAACAGTTTTCTTATCTTTTTACTGATCTGAAGTATAGTACCTTCATTTTGAATTCATCCAGGTTCAATTACTAAACATACAATCGTAATTTAATTTAAATCAAACAATGAGTGCAAAATATCATCCTAATCTGCCATGTCTGTGTTTTTTCTCAGACAAACCCTAAAAAAAGTCTAGAGCAAATTACACACTGTTATTTGTGCAAACTCCAACGTGCTCTGAGAAATCTAATTTAGCCTTAATGCGAATGTCTGTGATTGCTGATGTTGTATCCACCTTATTCCAACGCCCCACGACGCTTTGCACGAATTATGGGAGTAATTTCCGTTAAACTGTAAACAGTCAGTGATAGACACTATGATCTTTTTAAACTGGGTACAATGAGATGACATTATTCTACTCACCCTTCAACTAATGAACAATAAATGGACATTTAAAAGTGTGAAAGCATCAACAACGTAATTTCAACAAGCCATGTAAAGGTGTGATTTTTTCCACAGCAATAACGGATGGGTTGAACATATGCTATAGTGATATATATATGCATTATGTAATACATTGCCTTAATAAAAAAAAGTCATGAACTTCAGCATTGTGTGATACTATTTCAAAGTGATTTCCATTTTAATAAATTGTATTTACCTATGAAACAAACCTGGAAAGAGACGTGAGGCTTTGATGAGATTCTTTGTGCATTCCAGTGAATTATTAATGGGATGTATTGTAAATTATATAGAGAGAACAGACCACAAATGTACAGTATATGCTGTCCTTTTTCATACTATTACAGCAGTATGCAAAGAGACAAAATAAAATATTCTGGAGGATAGAAAGCAGCTGCTGAAAAGAGCTCTTGCCATAGATATTTTTGTTATAACATATTACAATACCAAGCGTTATGTCATTCTCATGATGTCTGAAAATAAAACATGAAAGAAATTGACAGCTGATTCAGTCAAGCTGACAGATAAGCTTTAATTGTAGGGCAACCATATGATTTGAAACGATAAGTTTCAGTTTTTTTTTAATGGAAGTTCACCAAACCGGAAGTGGAACCCTTATTTGAAACGCAGTAGGCTAATCAGGAATAAGGCTAGTCAATAATCCTCACACTTTATGTTTTTGACCTCCCTGAGCTGTTGTTTGTGCCCCAATCTTATGCACCAAAAGCATGCTTTTGCAGTGTGTTTTTATATTTGAATTAACCCTAATTATCAAACTAATAATATAATATGTTGTCAGTGGCCTACAAATGAACTGGTCTGATTAGCTGCTTCAGATGTGTTTGAGTAAGGGTTGGAAATAAACTCTTAAGCACAGTGAGTCTGCAATAAAAGGGTTAACTGATCAAAGCTGTAAAACTCTCTGTCTCTCACTTTCACTCACACACACACACACACACACACACACACACAGAGGGAGGGGATCGGGGGACTGAGACCCTACGTCTAAGAGAGCTTAAGAAAAATCCACATTTAAACCAAAATATTCCTGTTGGTCAGAGCTAATGACTGTAAATGAGAAAGTTGTCCAGTTTAATGAGAACAATAAGTGTACCGAGTTTGGTGACTGTAGGTTAAACTAAACCTCCCACTTTTGTCAAAAGGTGGCGCTGCAGAGCCCCTGCTCCCCGCCTGTTTCTAAGGCTTTGTCCATATCTACTGTATGATAATAATGATATGTGTGTCGAGTTTCATCCAATTTGAAGCATGTTAACGGCTTCAAAAACGCCCAAGAATATTATAAAAGTTTGACGTGTTGCCAAGGCAACTATGTTTGAGATATCACAATTCTTTTCAAAGGTCTACATCTGCCATATTTTGACATTATTGTGGTGAAGTTCGAAGCAAATCGGATAAAAATAAAATGGTGATCTCAAAGCATTTTGAAAGTGACACGCTTCCTGCTGCCAGTTGGTGGCAGTATAACTCTGACTATTACAACCAACACACTTGTGAAGTTTCATAAAGATCAATCAATGTATGCAGAAGTTATAACACATTTCCTGTTTCCCTTTTCTCGTCATAAATTTGTTGCCTCGCCACAGCCAAACCGTTCGAGATATCAAAAATCCGCTGGCAAATTTTCATCATCAATGTCTTGACTTCATGATGACCGAGTTTGGTGGTGATCGGATTAATTGCCTAGAAGGAGTATATCAAATTCCAGAGCATGCGTTTTTCAAACAACCCATAATAGCTGACTTCCTGTTGAGGTGATGTATAACTTAGAGTACGAAAGTTGTTCGGCCCGATAAAGTCTATATGTGTACCGAGTTTTATACTTGTATGTGCAAGCGTGTTTGATATATAGACCACGTTTTCTGACTCAATTCAAGGGGGCGCTGTCGAGCCCCTCTGCCACGCCCGGGTACCAGCTTTTCTATGGCTGTAATGGCCGCAGGTTCTGATCCGTGTGCAAAATTTAAAGAGTTTTTGAGCATGTTAAGGGCCCCAAAAACCCCAAAAACTTAGAAAAAAAATATAGCTGCGAGCAGCGGTGGCACCGCCACCCCGGTGGCTTCAGGGCAACTGTGCACGGCGGGCAATAGGCATTTAAAATGGTAAAACATCAAAGGACTATGTCAAATTCACTCCACATTTACTGCACTACAAGGTGCCGCTATAGAGCCCCTCCTCCTTGCTCATTTTCAAAGGTTTACATGTGCCAAGTTTTAACATTATTCTGATGAATTTTGAAGCAAATCAGGTAAAAATAAGAGGGTGATCTTAATGTATGCTGAAAGTGACACATTTTCTGCTTCCAGTTGGTGGCGCTATGACTTTGAATCACAATAGTCACATCCATGTGATCAGCCTTGTACAACGAAGACTAAGCCGAAGTTTCATCAAAATCAATTAATGTATGCAGAAGTTATAACACTTTGTTTCCCTTTTCTTGCCATAAATTCGTTGCCTCGCCACGGCCAAACCGTTTGAGGTATCCAAAATCCGTTTGCAATTAAACAACTTCAATGTGTTAGCAACAAGTTAAAAAAAGCTTGGTGTAAATTGGATAAACCCTGTAGGAGTAGTAGTATAAAATTCATAGCCTGTTTTTTCAAAAAATTAACATTCAAACAAAAATAGCCAACTTCCTGTTGGTCTGACCTAATGAATATAAATTAGAAAATTGTCCGGCTGGATGAGAACAATATGTGTACTGAGTTTGGTGTCTGTAGGAAAAACTATCCCCCCCACATTTGTCAAAAGGTGGCGCTACTGAGCCCCTCCACCACGCCCGTTTCTATGACTTTGTCCATGTCTACTGGTTGACAATATTGATGTGTGTGTCGAGTTTCATGCAATTTGAAGCATGTTAAGAGCCTCAAAAACACTCAAGAATATTATTACAGTTTGACCTGTTGCCATGGCAACAATATTTCAAATATCAAAAATCCTGTCATAGGTCTACATCTGCTGTGTATTGACATTACACTGATGAAGTCTGAAGCAAATCAGGTAAAAATAAGAGGGTGATTTCAAAGCATTTCAAAAAGTGATACACTTCCTGCTGCCAGTTGGTGGTGCTATAACTTTGACTCACAATAGTTACATCCATGTGATCAGACTACTACAACCAACACACTCGTGAAGTTTCATAAACATCAATCAATGTATGCAGAAGTTATAACACATTTCCTGTTTCCCTTTTCTCGCCATAAATTTGTTGCCTCGCCACGGCCAAACCGTTTGAGATATCCAAAATCCGTTTGCAATTAAACAACTTCAATGTGTTAGCAACAAGTTAAAAAAAGCTTGGTGTAAATTGGATAAACCCTGTAGGAGTAGTAGTATAAAATTCATAGCCTGTTTTTTCAAAAAATTAACATTCAAACCAAAATAGCTGACTTCCTGTTGGTCGGAGCTAATGAATGTAAATTAGAAAATTGTCCGGCTTGATGAGAATAATATGTGTACCGAGTTTGGTGACTGTAGGAAAAACTAACCCCCCCACTTTTGTCAAAAGGTGGCGCTACTGAGCCCCTCCACCACGCCCATTTCTATGGCTTTGTCCATGTCTACTGGTTGACAATATTGATGTGTGTGTCGAGTTTCATGCAATTTGAAGCATGTTAAGAGCCTCAAAAACACTCAAGAATATTATTACAGTTTGACCTGTTGCCATGGCAACAATATTTCAAATATCAAAAATCCTGTCATAGGTCTACATCTGCTGTGTATTGACATTACACTGATGAAGTTTGAAGCAAATCAGGTAAAAATAAGAGGGTGATCTCAAAACATTTCAAAAAGTGATACACTTCCTGCTGCCAGTTGGTGGCGCTATAACTTTGACTCACAATAGTCACATCCATGTGATCAGACTCCTATAACGAACACACTCGTGAAGTTTCATAAAGATCAATATATGTATTAAGACGTTATAACACATTTCCTGTTTCCTTTTTCTCGCCATAAATTCGTTGCCTCGCCACGGCCAAACCGTTCGAGATATCAAAAATCCCCTGGCAATTTTTAATCATCAGTGTCTTGACTTCATGCTGACCGAGTTTGGTGGCGATCGGATTAATCGTCTAGGAGGAGTATATCAAATTCCAGAGCATGCGTTTTTCAAACAACCCTTAATAGCTGACTTCCTGTTGGCGTGGCGATTAACTTAGAGCGCGAAAGTTGTTCGGCCCGATGAGGTCTATATGTGTACCGAGTTTCATACTAATACGTGCAAGCATGTTTAATATATGGACCAAATTTTCAGACTTTTTTCAAGGGGGCGCTGTCGAGCCCCCCTGCCACGCCCGGGTACCAGCCTCTCCGGCGTCCTAATGGCCGCGGATTCCAATGTGTGTGCCAATTTTCAAGAGTTTTTGAGCATGTTAAGGCCCCCAAAAAGCCCCGGAAGACGGAAAAAAAAAAATAAAAAATAAATAATAATCCTTAGAAGAACAAGAGGGCCCTGCGCGAATTTTCGCTTGGGCCCTAAATATAGCTGCGAGCAGCGATGGCGGGCCCAAGCCCGGTGGCACCGCCACCCCGGTGGCTTCAGGGCAACTGTGCACAGCGGGCAATAGGCACTTAAAATGGTAAAACATCAAAGGACTATGTCAAATTCACTCCACATTTACTGCACTACAAGGTGCCGCTATAGAGCCCCTCCTCCTTGCTCATTTTCAAAGGTTTACATGTGCCAAGTTTTAACATTATTCTGATGAATTTTGAAGCAAATCAGGTAAAAATAAGAGGGTGATCTTAATGTATGCTGAAAGTGACACATTTTCTGCTTCCAGTTGGTGGCGCTATGACTTTGAATCACAATAGTCACATCCATGTGATCAGCCTTGTACAACGAAGACTAAGCCGAAGTTTCATCAAAATCAATTAATGTATGCAGAAGTTATAACACTTTGTTTCCCTTTTCTTGCCATAAATTCGTTGCCTCGCCACGGCCAAACCGTTTGAGGTATCCAAAATCCGTTTGCAATTAAACAACTTCAATGTGTTAGCAACAAGTTAAAAAAAGCTTGGTGTAAATTGGATAAACCCTGTAGGAGTAGTAGTATAAAATTCATAGCCTGTTTTTTCAAAAAATTAACATTCAAACAAAAATAGCCAACTTCCTGTTGGTCTGACCTAATGAATATAAATTAGAAAATTGTCCGGCTGGATGAGAACAATATGTGTACTGAGTTTGGTGTCTGTAGGAAAAACTATCCCCCCCACATTTGTCAAAAGGTGGCGCTACTGAGCCCCTCCACCACGCCCGTTTCTATGACTTTGTCCATGTCTACTGGTTGACAATATTGATGTGTGTGTCGAGTTTCATGCAATTTGAAGCATGTTAAGAGCCTCAAAAACACTCAAGAATATTATTACAGTTTGACCTGTTGCCATGGCAACAATATTTCAAATATCAAAAATCCTGTCATAGGTCTACATCTGCTGTGTATTGACATTACACTGATGAAGTCTGAAGCAAATCAGGTAAAAATAAGAGGGTGATTTCAAAGCATTTCAAAAAGTGATACACTTCCTGCTGCCAGTTGGTGGTGCTATAACTTTGACTCACAATAGTTACATCCATGTGATCAGACTACTACAACCAACACACTCGTGAAGTTTCATAAACATCAATCAATGTATGCAGAAGTTATAACACATTTCCTGTTTCCCTTTTCTCGCCATAAATTTGTTGCCTCGCCACGGCCAAACCGTTTGAGATATCCAAAATCCGTTTGCAATTAAACAACTTCAATGTGTTAGCAACAAGTTAAAAAAAGCTTGGTGTAAATTGGATAAACCCTGTAGGAGTAGTAGTATAAAATTCATAGCCTGTTTTTTCAAAAAATTAACATTCAAACCAAAATAGCTGACTTCCTGTTGGTCGGAGCTAATGAATGTAAATTAGAAAATTGTCCGGCTTGATGAGAATAATATGTGTACCGAGTTTGGTGACTGTAGGAAAAACTAACCCCCCCACTTTTGTCAAAAGGTGGCGCTACTGAGCCCCTCCACCACGCCCATTTCTATGGCTTTGTCCATGTCTACTGGTTGACAATATTGATGTGTGTGTCGAGTTTCATGCAATTTGAAGCATGTTAAGAGCCTCAAAAACACTCAAGAATATTATTACAGTTTGACCTGTTGCCATGGCAACAATATTTCAAATATCAAAAATCCTGTCATAGGTCTACATCTGCTGTGTATTGACATTACACTGATGAAGTTTGAAGCAAATCAGGTAAAAATAAGAGGGTGATCTCAAAACATTTCAAAAAGTGATACACTTCCTGCTGCCAGTTGGTGGCGCTATAACTTTGACTCACAATAGTCACATCCATGTGATCAGACTCCTATAACGAACACACTCGTGAAGTTTCATAAAGATCAATATATGTATTAAGACGTTATAACACATTTCCTGTTTCCTTTTTCTCGCCATAAATTCGTTGCCTCGCCACGGCCAAACCGTTCGAGATATCAAAAATCCCCTGGCAATTTTTAATCATCAGTGTCTTGACTTCATGCTGACCGAGTTTGGTGGCGATCGGATTAATCGTCTAGGAGGAGTATATCAAATTCCAGAGCATGCGTTTTTCAAACAACCCTTAATAGCTGACTTCCTGTTGGCGTGGCGATTAACTTAGAGCGCGAAAGTTGTTCGGCCCGATGAGGTCTATATGTGTACCGAGTTTCATACTAATACGTGCAAGCATGTTTAATATATGGACCAAATTTTCAGACT
Source organism: Chanodichthys erythropterus (assembly GCF_024489055.1). Lineage (NCBI taxonomy): Eukaryota > Metazoa > Chordata > Actinopteri > Cypriniformes > Xenocyprididae > Chanodichthys > Chanodichthys erythropterus. Next base: position 24,212,334 of record NC_090221.1, on the reverse strand, counting down.
TTTTTCAAGGGGGCGCTGTCGAGCCCCCCTGCCACGCCCGGGTACCAGCCTCTCCGGCGTCCTAATGGCCGCGGATTCCAATGTGTGTGCCAATTTTCAAGAGTTTTTGAGCATGTTAAGGCCCCCAAAAAGCCCCGGAAGACGTAAAAAAAAAAAAAAAAAAAAATAATAATCCTTAGAAGAACAAGAGGGCCCTGCGCGAATTTTCGCTTGGGCCCTAAATATAGCTGCGAGCAGCGATGGCGGGCCCAAGCCCGGTGGCACCGCCACCCCGGTGGCTTCAGGGCAACTGTGCACAGCGGGCAATAGGCACTTAAAACGGTTAAACATCAAAGGACTATGTCAAATTCACTCCACATTTACTGCACTACAAGGTGCCGCTATAGACCCCTTCCTCCCTGCCCATTTTCAAAGGATTACATGTGCCAAGTTTTAACATTATTCTGATGAATTTTGAAGCAAATCAGGTAAAAATAAGAGGGTGATCTCAATGTATGCTGAAAGTGACACATTTTCTGCTTCCAGTTGGTGGCGCTATGACTTTGAATCACAATAGTCAAATCCATGTGATCAGCCTTGTACAACGAAGACTAAGCCAAAGTTTCATCAAAATCAATTAATGTATGCAGAAGTTATAACACTTTGTTTCCCTTTTCTTGCCATAAATTCGTTGCCTCGCCACGGCCAAACCGTTTGAGATATCCAAAATCCGTTTGCAATTAAACAACTTCAATGTGTTAGCAACAAGTTAAAAAAAGCTTGGTGTAAATTGGATAAACCCTGTAGGAGTAGTAGTATAAAATTCATAGCCTGTTTTTTCAAAAAATTAACATTCAAACAAAAATAGCCGACTTCCTGTTGGTCGGAGCTAATGAATGTAAATTAGAAAATTGTCCGGCTTGATGAGATCAATATATGTACCGAGTTTGGTGACTGTAGGAAAAACTAACCCCCACTTTTGTCAAAAGGTGGCGCTACTGAGCCCCTCCACCACGCCCATTTCTATGGCTTTGTCCATGTCTACTGGTTGACAATATTGATGTGTGTGTCGAGTTTCATGCAAATTGAAGCATGTTAAGAGCCTCAAAAACAATCAAGAATATTATTACAGTTTGACCTGTCGCCATGGCAACGATATTTCAAATATCAAAAATCCTGTCATAGGTCTACATCTGCTGTGTATTGACATTACACTGATGAAGTTTGAAGCAAATCAGGTAAAAATAAGAGGGTGATCTCAAAGCATTTTAAAAGTGATACACTTCTTGCTGCCATTTGGTGGCGCTATAACTTTGACTCACAATAGTTACATCCATGTGATCAGACTACTACAACCAACACACTCCTGAAGTTTCATAAACATCAATCAATGTATGCAGAAGTTATAACACATTTCCTGTTTCCCTTTTCTCGCCATAAATTAGTTGCCTCGCCACGGCCAAACCGTTTGAGATATCCAAAATCCGTTTGCAATTAAACAACTTCAATGTGTTCGCAACAAGTTAAAAAAGCTTGGTGTAAATTGGATAAACCCTGTAGGAGTAGTAGTATAAAATTCATAGCCTGTTTTTTCAAAAAATTAACATTCAAACCAAAATAGCTGACTTCCTGTTGGTCGGAGCTAATGAATGTAAATTAGAAAATTGTCCGGCTTGATGAGAATAATATGTGTACCGAGTTTGGTGACTGTAGGAAAAACTAACCCCCACTTTTGTCAAAAGGTGGCGCTACTGAGCCCCTCCACCACGCCCATTTCTATGGCTTTGTCCATGTCTACTGGATGACAATATTGATGTGTGTGTCGAGTTTCATGCAATTTGAAGCATGTTAAGAGCCTCAAAAACACTCAAGAATATTATTACAGTTTGACCTGTTGCCATGGCAACAATATTTCAAATATCAAAAATCCTGTCATAGGTCTACATCTGCTGTGTATTGACATTACACTGATGAAGTTTGAAGCAAATCAGGTAAAAATAAGAGGGTGATCTCAAAACATTTCAAAAAGTGATACACTTCCTGCTGCCAGTTGGTGGCGCTATAACTTTGACTCACAATAGTCACATCCATGTGATCAGACTCCTCTAACGAACACACTCGTGAAGTTTCATAAAGATCAATATATGTATTAAGACGTTATAACACATTTCCTGTTTCCTTTTTCTCGCCATAAATTCGTTGCCTCGCCACGGCCAAACCGTTCGAGATATCAAAAATCCCCTGGCAATTTTTAATCATCAGTGTCTTGACTTCATGCTGACCGAGTTTGGTGGCGATCGGATTAATCGTCTAGGAGGAGTATATCAAATTCCAGAGCATGCGTTTTTCAAACAACCCTTAATAGCTGACTTCCTGTTGGCGTGGCGATTAACTTAGAGCGCGAAAGTTGTTCGGCCCGATGAGGTCTATATGTGTACCGAGTTTCATACTAATACGTGCAAGCATGTTTAATATATGGACCAAATTTTCAGACTTTTTTCAAGGGGGCGCTGTCGAGCCCCCCTGCCACACCCGGGTACCAGCCTCTCCGGCGTCCTAATGGCCGCGGATTCCAATGTGTGTGCCAATTTTCAAGAGTTTTTGAGCATGTTAAGGCCCCCAAAAAGCCCCGGAAGACGGAAAAAAAATAAAATAATAATCCTTAGAAGAACAAGAGGGCCCTGCGCGAATTTTCGCTTGGGCCCTAATTAAAGCTGCAAGCAGCGTTGAGAGGGCCCTCGCACCCGGGCTCAGTGCCACCCGTTGGCCTCAGGAAAACAGCGAAAAGTGGGCGTCATGCATTTAATTGAGTGAATACATGAGAATTATGCCAAAGTCATTTCGAAATGCCACACTTCCTGCGGCCAACAGGAGGCGCTTTTACCGTAACTGAATTTTGCCATGTTGATGTCTTCAGGCCAGGACTATCATTGAACACGTGAAGTTTGAAGCAGATCGGACATTGTATGCCTGAGTTACAACAACTTCCTGTTTCTTTCGTGGCGTTAATCACATAAATTAGCACTCAGCCAAGTGTTGCATGATTTAACGTGTCTCTAGCATGTTTGGTACTTCGTGGCATAATGAAATGTGACTCTGGTAGTGAATTACATCGTGAAGCATGCCACTTCCTTTTGCCAGTAGGTGGCGCTATGACTAACTAAATATTGTCATATAGATGTCTTTAGGCCAGGACTCTTATCACACATGTGAAGTTTGGAGCAGATCGGACATTGTATGCCTGAGTTACAGCAGCTTCCTCTTTCATGGCGAAACATTGACTTTGTCAGGCCGCCACAGACACGCCCTTCAGCGAAAACTCAAGATCTTTGAAATTTATCATAGCTAAGGTCTTGAGATTAGACTGACAACATTAGACGTTGATCTGGTTAAATCTCTATGAGGAGTTAATCACAGTATAAAAAATGTAATTTCCTGTTGCCTGCAGGTGGCGCTATGACTGTAACTGAATATTGTTATGAAGATGTCTTCAGGTTAGGACTCTAATAAAGCATGTGAAGTTTGGGGCAGATCCGACATTGTTTGTCTGAGTTACAACAACTTCCTTTTTCATGGCGAAGACATCAAACTTTGTCAGGCCGCCACGGACACGCCCTTCAGAAAAAACTCTAGATCTTCGCAATTTAACGTCACAAAGGCCTTTAGATTAGACTGACCAAAAATGACATTGATCTGATTAAATCCCTAGGAGGAGTTCGTTAAAGTACAACGTCTGGAAAATGCAAAAAACGGTGAATTGATTAAAAATATCTGACTTCCTGTTTAATTTCGGATTTCGCTCCAAGAGAATTTTTTGTAGGTACTGGGCTGATAAATGTGTGTACCGAATTTCAAAGCCCTAGTGTAATGTAGCGAGCGGGGCTGTACGTTAGATGGCGCTATCGAGCCATTTTGCCACGCCCAATTCCGAAACCCATAACAGACGTAAATTTTCAACACTTCTGACGCGTGTGCAAAGTTTCGTGAGTTTTCGAGCACGTTTAGGCCCTCTCAAATGCGATTCACTTTGGAGAAGAAGAAGAAGAATAAATATAGCTGCGAGCAGCGATGGCGGGCCCAAGCCCGGTGGCACCGCCACCCCGGTGGCTTCAGGGCAACTGTGCACAGCGGGCAATAGGCACTTAAAATGGTTAAACATCAAAGGGCTATGTCAAATTCACTCCACATTTACTGCACTACAAGGTGCCACTATAGAGCCCCTCCTCCCTGCCCATTTTCAAATGATTACATGTGCCAAGTTAACATTATTCTGATGAATTTTGAAGCAAATCAGGTAAAAATAAGAGGGTGATCTCAATGTATGCTGAAAGTGACATTTTCTGCTTCCAGTTGGTGGTGCTATGACTTTGAATCACAATAGTCACATCCATGTGATCAGCCTTATACAACGAAGACTAAGCCGAAGTTTCATCAAAATCAATTAATGTATGCAGAAGTTATAACACTTTGTTTCCTTTTCTTGCCATAAATTCGTTGCCTCGCCACGGCCAAACCGTTTGAGATATCCAAAATCCGTTTGCAATTAAACAACTTCAATGTGTAAGCAACAAGTTAAAAAAAGCTTGGTGTAAATTGGATAAACCCTGTAGGAGTAGTAGTATAAAATTCATAGCCTGTTTTTTCAAAAAATTAACATTCAAACAAAAATAGCCGACTTCCTGTTGGTCGGAGCTAATGAATGTAAATTAGAAAATTGTCCGGCTTGATGAGAACAATATGTGTACCGAGTTTGGTGTCTGTAGGAAAAACTAACCCCCCCACTTTTGACAAAAGGTGGCGCTACTGAGCCCCTTCACCACGCCCATTTCTATGGCTTTGTCCATGTCTACTGGTTGACAATATTGATGTGTGTGTCGAGTTTCATGCAATTTGAAGCATGTTAAGAGCCTCAAAAACACTCAAGAATATTATTACAGTTTGACCTGTTGCCATGGCAACAATATTTCAAATATCAAAAATCCTGTCATAGGTCTACATCTGCTGTGTATTGACATTACACTGATGAAGTTTGAAGCAAATCAGGTAAAAATAAGAGGGTGATCTCAAAGCATTTCAAAAAGTGATACACTTCCTGCTGCCAGTTGGTGGCGCTATAACTTTGACTCACAATAGTCACATCCATGTGATCAGACTACTACAACTAACACACTCGTGAAGTTTCATAAAGATTAATATATGTATGCAGACGTTATAACACATTTCCTGTTTCCTTTTTCTCGCCATAAATTTGTTGCCTCGCCATGGCCAAACCGTTTGAGATATCCAAAATCCGTTTGCAATTAAACGATATTTCAAATATCAAAAATCCTGTCATAGGTCTACATCTGCTGTGTATTGACATTACACTGATGAAGTTTGAAGCAAATCAGGTAAAAATAAGAGGGTGATCTCAATGTCACGGGAAATAAGGATAGATGCAATAGCAAGTGGTAATATCTCATTTATTGAGCTTCACTCCAGAAAGTCAGAGAAACATGTAACACAAGCAGGAGAGCGGTGACACAGGGACTTTGATGAGCCGTGACGTGGAGATGATGAAAATCGAGCTGTAGTCCGGGTGAGAGGTGATCGTGTAGGAGTCCAGGTGATCTGTTGTCATGAACATCCAACGAGGAACACAAGACCGGGAACACTGATACGAAGAACTCCAACGAATGCACACACGAGGAACGAGGAACAAAACAGGGAACTCCAACAACGATCGGACAAACATGAAACGAAAGACAAGGCATTAAATAGGCTGGCAGAGATTAGAAACAGCTGCCGCTGATCAGACAATCAGCGGCGACGCCCACAAGAAACAATTAACGTGACAGCACAACGTAAACACAGACAACAGAGTGAGACAGCGGATCCACAACCGTGACAGTACCCCCCCTCCTAGGAACGCCTCTCGGCGTTCCCAGGAGCACCTACCTGTCGATTGTAATCATCGATAAGGGAGTGATCCAGGATGTCCCTGGCAGGAACCCAACTTCTCTCCTCTGGACCGTAACCCTCCCAGTCCACCAAGTACTGAAATCCGCGTCCCCTCCTTCTCGAGTCCAGAATGCGGTTAACCGAATAAGTGGGCTCCCCGTCTACGAGACGCGGCGGTGGAGGAACCGGGGTAGGCGGATTAATGTGTGAATGAAACACAGGCTTGATTTTAGACACATGGAAGGCGGGATGAATTCTCCTGTACGCTGGAGGAAGTTTGAGTCGGACTGCCACCGGACTAATGATCTTGGTGACAGGGAACGGGCCTATGAATTTAGGAGCAAGCTTATTGGAAACGGAACGGAGAGGAATGTTCTTAGTAGAAAGCCACACTTTTTGACCTACGACGTATACGGGAGGCTTCGACCGGTGGCGATCAGTCTTAGCCTTGGTGCGCGCCCCCACTTGGAGAAGAGTCTCGCGGGCTCTAGTCCAAGTGCGGTGACACCTCTGGATGAAGGCGTGAGCGGAGGGGACCGCAACTTCGGATTCCAGACTGGGAAAGATAGGTGGCTGGTACCCTAAACTACATTCGAACGGTGAGAGGCCCGTGGAAGACACTGGTAACGAATGATGTGCGTACTCAATCATAGAGAGTTGCTGGCTCCAGGAGCAAGGATTCTTGGAAACCACACATCGCAACATTCTTTCCAAATCCTGGTTGGCTCTCTCGGTTTGACCATTGCTCTGGGGATGGAACCCAGACGAAAGACTAACGGTCGCCCCCAGCAACTTACAAAACTCTCGCCAAAATTTGGACACAAATTGGGGCCCCCTGTCGGAAACCACGTCCACCGGGAGGCCATGTAACCGAAAGACGTGGTCCACGACAGTTACCGCTGTCTCCTTAGCAGAGGGTAATTTAGGCAAAGGAATAAAATGAGCCGCCTTCGAGAACCGGTCCACTACGGTCAAAACAACCGTGTTACCCTGGGAGGGTGGGAGGGCGGTGACGAAATCTAGCGCGATGTGGGACCAGGGTCTCGAAGGGACAGACAGCGGTTGGAGTAACCCATCTGGGGGTCGATTGGAAGTCTTACCAGTGGCACAAACCGAGCAAGCCAAAACAAAACTGCGAATGTCACGAGCCATGGCAGGCCACCAGAATCGTTGTTTGACCAAAAAACTGGTGCGATTAACCCCTGGATGACAGGCCACGTTGGAACAATGACCCCACTTGATGACATTGGACCTTAACCTCTCCGGCACAAACAATCGATTCGGTGGGCACCCGGGCGGAGGCGTTACCCCTTCTAAGGCCGACTTGACCTTCGATTCGACCTCCCATGTCAGAGTGGAGACCACTAATGTCTCGGGAAGAATACACTCGGGAGTAACCGGGCGTTCGGAAGGATCAAAAATACGAGAAAGGGAATCGGGTTTGATGTTCTTAGAACCCGGGCGGTACGAAAGAGAAAAATCAAAACGTCCAAAAAAAAGTGCCCACCGAGCCTGCCTGGAGTTAAGTCTTTTAGCCGTTCTGATATATTCTAGATTCTTGTGATCAGTCCAAACGATGAAAGGTACCCCCGACCCTTCCAACCAATGACGCCACTCCTCCAACGCTAACTTGACTGCCAGCAACTCTGTGTTACCAATGTCATAATTGCGTTCGGCTGGGGATAAACGATGAGAAAAAAACGCGCAGGGGTGAACCTTATCGTCTGCGGGAGAACGCTGGGATAGAACTGCACCTACCCCCACCTCTGACGCATCGACCTCCACCACGAACTGACGTGAAGGATCAGGGGCTATGAGGATGGGAGCCGAAACAAAGCGGCTTTTAAGTTTGGCGAATGCAGCCTCAGCTGCATCGGACCACCTGAACGTCGTTCTGGGGGAGGTCAAGGCGGTCAGAGGCGAGGCTAGTTGGCTGAAATTGCGAATAAACCGCCGGTAAAAATTGGCGAATCCCAGAAACCTCTGTAGGGCCTTACGGGAATCTGGACTTGGCCAATCCACCACAGCCTTAACCTTGTCAGGATCCATGCGAACTCCCTCAGACGAGACGATGTACCCTAGGAAAGAAACAGACTGTGCATGAAAATCGCATTTCTCTGCCTTGACAAAAAGCCCATTCTCTAGCAGACGCTGAAGCACTCGCCTGACGTGTTGAACATGTTCCTGGAGAGATGAGGAGAAAATCAATATGTCGTCCAGGTAGACATATATGAACTGGTCAACCATATCTCTCAACACGTCATTGACGAGTGCCTGGAAGACCGCCGGGGAGTTGGACAGCCCGAAGGGCATGACCAAGTATTCAAAGTGCCCCCTAGGGGTGTTAAAGGCAGTCTTCCACTCATCCCCCTTCCTAATGCGGACCAAATGATAAGCGTTCCTCAAATCCAATTTAGTGAAAATGGATGCTCCCTGCAACCTCTCGAAAGCTGAAGACATCAACGGCAAAGGATAGGTATTCTTTACCGTGATGTTATTCAACCCTCGGTAATCAATGCAAGGTCGCAAGGAGCCATCCTTCTTTCCAACAAAAAAGAACCCCGCCCCCGCTGGAGAAGAGGAAGGGCGAATGAACTTAGCTGCTAGAGAATCAGAAATATATTTCTCCATGGCCTCCCTCTCGGGAACAGACAAAGAGTACAACTTGCCTTTAGGCGGAGACTTACCGGGAACTAAATCTATAGCACAGTCATAGGGACGGTGCGGAGGAAGAGAAGCAGCCCGGGACTTACTGAACACTTCCTTCAGGTCTAGATACTCCGCGGGCACGTTTGACAGATCCGCTGCCTTCTCCTGTAACACAGAAACAGACACAGAAGAACAAGCAGACACAAGACAAGACTCATGACACTGAGTGCTCCATTCCAGGACGGTGTGAAGTCGCCAGTCCACCCTGGGGTTGTGCTGTGTGAGCCAGGGGTGCCCGAGTACGATGGGAGCCAGAGGTGAGTCCATGAGAAGGAACTGAATAGATTCAGAGTGATTGCCAGAAGTGACGAGAGTGACAAAGTTGGTGGTGAGAGTGATGTTCGGTAGATTCTGGCCATTGAGAGCGTTGACGGAGATCTGTCTGTTGAGGGGAATGATGGGTAATAGAAACTTCTGTGCAAAATGAGTGTCAATGAAGTTACCTTCAGCTCCTGAGTCCAGTAAGGCTTGACAGGTGAGTGTGTGATTGGCCCATCTCAGTCTTACCGGAAGGAGAGTGGATGTTGAGGACTTCTCAGCGGAGATCCCACCCGATAGTAGCCTCAAACGTACTACCGGGCTCGATCTTTTACTGGACAGGCATTAAGGAAATGGCCCGCCCCTCCGCAGTAAATGCATAGTCCTTGGGATCTCCGCCGTTCTCTCTCCTCCCGGGAAAGCCGAGCTCTCCCCACCTGCATGGGTTCAGGATCGAAAGAGGGACCGACCGTGTCCCTTGCGTTGACCCCTCGAGCCTCTGCGCCCCGAAATCCCAGGCCTGGTCGAGGGAGATTCTCCAGCTGATTAATACGGGTATCCACCCGCAGGGCCAGGTCAATAAGTCCATTAAGACTCTGTGGTAAATCCAAAACGTAGATTTCTCTTTGGACACGGTCGGCCAACCCATGCAGGAAGACGTCCCACTGCGCCTCCTCGTTCCACTTGCACTCCGCCGCCAGAGTCCGGAACTCAATTGAATAATCCGCCACCGTGCGATCTCCTTGCTTCAACGCCGTCAATCTGCGGGCTGCATCTCTTCCAGAGACCGCACGGTCAAATACTCTTCTCATCTCGGCGGCGAGTGCCAGGAACGAGGAGCAGCATGGATCGCGACCCTCCCACACCGCCGTTCCCCACAATGCCGCCTGTCCGGTGAGCAGAGTCAGCACAAACGCCACCTTGGCCTCCTCTGCTCCAAAGGTGCGTGGCTGGAGAGAAAAGTATAATGAGCACTTGTTCAGAAAAGCTCGACAGAAACTTGGCTCACCGGCATAAGTCTGTGGTGTAGGTAGACGTGGTTCAGGCTGATCCGTCAGCGATGGTAGTGGGGGAGAAACGGGCGGCGTGGGTGGCGCAGCGGGACTACGCAGTTCTTGTAGCTGTTGGGAGAGCTCGGACACCTGTGTCACCAACGCCTGTACGGCGCGACCGGTAGATGAAATGCTCTCCTGCTGTTGATCCATCCGCGCAATGCTGTGGTTGATGAACTCCGTTAATGCTGCGGAACTTGCTGCATCCATAATGTTGGTCAGATCGTTCTGTCACGGGAAATAAGGATAGATGCAATAGCAAGTGGTAATATCTCATTTATTGAGCTTCACTCCAGAAAGTCAGAGAAACATGTAACACAAGCAGGAGAGCGGTGACACAGGGACTTTGATGAGCCGTGACGTGGAGATGATGAAAATCGAGCTGTAGTCCGGGTGAGAGGTGATCGTGTAGGAGTCCAGGTGATCTGTTGTCATGAACATCCAACGAGGAACACAAGACCGGGAACACTGATACGAAGAACTCCAACGAATGCACACACGAGGAACGAGGAACAAAACAGGGAACTCCAACAACGATCTGACAAACATGAAACGAAAGACAAGGCATTAAATAGGCTGGCAGAGATTAGAAACAGCTGCCGCTGATCAGACAATCAGCGGCGACGCCCACAAGAAACAATTAACGTGACAGCACAACGTAAACACAGACAACAGAGTGAGACAGCGGATCCACAACCGTGACACTCAAAGCATTTTAAAAGTGATACACTTCTTGCTGCCATTTGGTGGCGCTATAACTTTGACTCACAATAGTTACATCCATGTGATCAGACTACTACAACCAACACACTCCTGAAGTTTCATAAACATCAATCAATGTATGCAGAAGTTATAACACATTTCCTGTTTCCCTTTTCTCGCCATAAATTCGTTGCCTCGCCACGGCCAAACCGTTTGAGATATCCAAAATCCGTTTGCAATTAAACAACTTCAATGTGTTCGCAACAAGTTAAAAAAAGCTTGGTGTAAATTGGATAAACCCTGTAGGAGTAGTAGTATAAAATTCATAGCCTGTTTTTTCAAAAAATTAACATTCAAACCAAAATAGCTGACTTCCTGTTGGTCGGAGCTAATGAATGTAAATAAGAAAATTGTCCGGCTTGATGAGAACAATATGTGTACCGAGTTTGGTGACTGTAGGAAAAACTAACCCCCCCACTTTTGTCAAAAGGTGGCGCTACTGAGCCCCTCCACCACGCCCATTTCTATGGCTTTGTCCATGTCTACTGGATGACAATATTGATGTGTGTGTCGAGTTTCATGCAATTTGAAGCATGTTAAGAGCCTCAAAAACACTCAAGAATATTATTACAGTTTGACCTGTTGCCATGGCAACAATATTTCAAATATCAAAAATCCTGTCATAGGTCTACATCTGCTGTGTATTGACATTACACTGATGAAGTTTGAAGCAAATCAGGTAAAAATAAGAGGGTGATCTCAAAACCTTTTTAAAAAGTGATACACTTCCTGCTGCCAGTTGGTGGCGCTATAATTTTGACTCACAATAGTCACATTCATGTGATCAGACTCCTATAACGAACACACTCGTGAAGTTTCATAAAGATCAATATATGTATTAAGACGTTATAACACATTTCCTGTTTCCTTTTTCTCGCCATAAATTCGTTGCCTCGCCACGGCCAAACCGTTCGAGATATCAAAAATCCCCTGGCAATTTTTAATCATCAGTGTCTTGACTTCATGCTGACCGAGTTTGGTGGCGATCGGATTAATCGTCTAGGAGGAGTATATCAAATTCCAGAGCATGCGTTTTTCAAACAACCCTTAATAGCTGACTTCCTGTTGGCGTGGCGATTAACTAAGTTGTTCGGCCCGATGAGGTCTATATGTGTACCGAGTTTCATACTAATACGTGCAAGCGTGTTTAATATATGGACCAAATTTTCAGACTTTTTTCAAGGGGGCGCTGTCGAGCCCCCCTGCCACGCCCGGGTACCAGCCTCTCCGGCGTCCTAATGGCCGCGGATTCCAATGTGTGTGCCAATTTTCAAGAGTTTTTGAGCATGTTAAGGCCCCCAAAAAGCCCCGGAAGACGGAAAAAAAATAAATAAATAAATAAAAATAATAATAAATATAGCTGCGAGCAGCGATGGCGGGCCCAAGCCCGGTGGCACCGCCACCCCGGTGGCTTCAGGGCAACTGTGCACAGCGGGCAATAGGCACTTAAAACGGTTAAACATCAAAGGACTATGTCAAATTCACTCCACATTTACTGCACTACAAGGTGCCGTTATAGAGCCCCTCCTCCCTGCCCATTTTCAAAGGATTACATGTGCCAAGTTTTAACATTATTCTGATGAATTTTGAAGCAAATCAGGTAAAAATAAGAGGTTGATCTCAATGTATGCTGAAAGTGACACATTTTCTGCTTCCAGTTGGTGGCGCTATGACTTTGAATCACAATAGTCAAATCCATGTGATCAGCCTTGTACAACGAAGACTAAGCCAAAGTTTCATCAAAATCAATTAATGTATGCAGAAGTTATAACACTTTGTTTCCCTTTTCTTGCCATAAATTCGTTGCCTCGCCACGGCCAAACCGTTTGAGATATCCAAAATCCGTTTGCAATTAAACAACTTCAATGTGTTAGCAACAAGTTAAAAAAAGCTTGGTGTAAATTGGATAAACCCTGTAGGAGTAGTAGTATAAAATTCATAGCCTGTTTTTTCGAAAAATTAACATTCAAACCAAAATAGCTGACTTCCTGTTGGTCGGAGCTAATGAATGTAAATTAGAAAATTGTCCGGCTTGATGAGAATAATATGTGTACCGAGTTTGGTGACTGTAGGAAAAACTAACCCCCCCACTTTTGTCAAAAGGTGGCGCTACTGAGCCCCTCCACCACGCCCATTTCTATGGCTTTGTCCATGTCTACTGGTTGACAATATTGATGTGTGTGTCGAGTTTCATGCAATTTGAAGCATGTTAAGAGCCTCAAAAACACTCAAGAATATTATTACAGTTTGACCTGTTGCCATGGCAACAATATTTCAAATATCAAAAATCCTGTCATAGGTCTACATCTGCTGTGTATTGACATTACACTGATGAAGTTTGAAGCAAATCAGGTAAAAATAAGAGGGTGATCTCAAAGCATTTTAAAAGTGATACACTTCTTGCTGCCATTTGGTGGCGCTATAACTTTGACTCACAATAGTTACATCCATGTGATCAGACTACTACAACCAACACACTCCTGAAGTTTCATAAACATCAATCAATGTATGCAGAAGTTATAACACATTTCCTGTTTCCCTTTTCTCGCCATAAATTCGTTGCCTCGCCACGGCCAAACCGTTTGAGATATCCAAAATCCTTTTGCAATTAAACAACTTCAATGTGTTCGCAACAAGTTAAAAAAAGCTTGGTGTAAATTGGATAAACCCTGTAGGAGTAGTAGTATAAAATTCATAGCCTGTTTTTTCAAAAAATTAACATTCAAACCAAAATAGCTGACTTCCTGTTGGTCGGAGCTAATGAATGTAAATTAGAAAATTGTCCGGCTTGATGAGAATAATATGTGTACCGAGTTTGGTGACTGTAGGAAAAACTAACCCCCACTTTTGTCAAAAGGTGGCGCTACTGAGCCCCTCCACCACGCCCATTTCTATGGCTTTGTCCATGTCTACTGGTTGACAATATTGATGTGTGTGTCGAGTTTCATGCAATTTGAAGCATGTTAAGAGCCTCAAAAACACTCAAGAATATTATTACAGTTTGACCTGTTGCCATGGCAACAATATTTCAAATATCAAAAATCCTGTCATAGGTCTACATCTGCTGTGTATTGACATTACACTGATGAAGTTTGAAGCAAATCAGGTAAAAATAAGAGGGTGATCTCAAAACATTTCAAAAAGTGATACACTTCCTGCTGCCAGTTGGTGGCGCTATAACTTTGACTCACAATAGTCACATCCATGTGATCAGACTCCTATAACGAACACACTCGTGAAGTTTCATAAAGATCAATATATGTATTAAGACGTTATAAGACATTTCCTGTTTCCTTTTTCTCGCCATAAATTCGTTGCCTCGCCACGGCCAAACCGTTCGAGATATCAAAAATCCCCTGGCAATTTTTAATCATCAGTGTCTTGACTTCATGCTGACCGAGTTTGGTGGCGATCGGATTAATCGTCTAGGAGGAGTATATCAAATTCCAGAGCATGCGTTTTTCAAACAACCCTTAATAGCTGACTTCCTGTTGGCGTGGCGATTAACTTAGAGCGCGAAAGTTGTTCGGCCCGATGAGGTCTATATGTGTACCGAGTTTCATACTAATACGTGCAAGCATGTTTAATATATGGACCAAATTTTCAGACTTTTTTCAAGGGGGCGCTGTCGAGCCCCCCTGCCACGCCCGGGTACCAGCCTCTCCGGCGTCCTAATGGCCGCGGATTCCAATGTGTGTGCCAATTTTCAAGAGTTTTTGAGCATGTTAAGGCCCCCAAAAAGCCCCGGAAGACGGAAAAAAAAAAAAAAAAAAAAAAAAATAATAATCCTTAGAAGAACAAGAGGGCCCTGCGCGCTTAATTCGCTTGGGCCCTAATAATAATCCTTAGAAGAACAAGAGGGCCCTGCGCGAATTTTCGCTTGGGCCCTAATAATAAATATAGCTGCGAGCAGCGATGGCGGGCCCAAGCCCGGTGGCACCGCCACCCCGGTGGCTTCAGGGCAACTGTGCACAGCGGGCAATAGGCACTTAAAATGGTTAAACATCAAAGGACTATGTCAAATTCACTCCACATTTACTGCACTACAAGGTGCCGCTATAGAGCCCCTCCTCCCTGCCCATTTTCAAAGGATTACATGTGCCAAGTTTTAACATTATTCTGATGAATTTTGAAGCAAATCAGGTAAAAATAAGAGGGTGATCTCAATGTATGCTGAAAGTGACACATTTTCTGCTTCCAGTTGGTGGCGCTATGACTTTGAATCACAATAGTCAAATCCATGTGATCAGCCTTGTACAACGAAGACTAAGCCAAAGTTTCATCAAAATCAATTAATGTATGCAGAAGTTATAACACTTTGTTTCCCTTTTCTTGCCATAAATTCGTTGCCTCGCCACGGCCAAACCGTTTGAGATATCCAAAATCCGTTTGCAATTAAACAACTTCAATGTGTTAGCAACAAGTTAAAAAAAGCTTGGTGTAAATTGGATAAACCCTGTAGGAGTAGTAGTATAAAATTCATAGCCTGTTTTTTCAAAAAATTAACATTCAAACAAAAATAGCCGACTTCCTGTTGGTCGGAGCTAATGAATGTAAATTAGAAAATTGTCCAGCTTGATGAGAACAATATGTGTACCGAGTTTGGTGACTGTAGGAAAAAATAACACCCCCACTTTTGACAAAAGGTGGCGCTACTGAGCCCCTTCACCACGCCCATTTCTATGGCTTTGTCCATGTCTACTGGTTGACAATATTGATGTGTGTGTCGAGTTTCATGCAATTTGAAGCATGTTAAGAGCCTCAAAAACACTCAAGAATATTATTACAGTTTGACCTGTTGCCATGGCAACAATACTTCAAATATCAAAAATCCTGTCATAGGTCTACATCTGCTGTGTATTGACATTACACTGATGAAGTTTGAAGCAAATCAGGTAAAAATAAGAGGGTGATCTCAAAGCATTTCAAAAAGTGATACACTTCCTGCTGCCAGTTGGTGGTGCTATAACTTTGACTCACAATAGTCACATCCATGTGATCAGACTACTACAACCAACACACTCGTGAAGTTTCATAAAGATCAATATATGTATGCAGACGTTATAACACATTTCCTGTTTCCTTTTTCTCGCCATAAATTTGTTGCCTCGCCACGGCCAAACCGTTTGAGGTATCCAAAATCCGTTTGCAATTAAACAACTTCAATGTGTTAGCAACAAGTTAAAAAAAGCTTGGTGTAAATTGGATAAACCCTGTAGGAGTAGTAGTATAAAATTCATAGCCTGTTTTTTCAAAAAATTAACATTCAAACAAAAATAGCCGACTTCCTGTTGGTCGGAGCTAATGAATGTAAATTAGAAAATTGTCCGGCTTGATGAGAACAATATGTGTACCGAGTTTGGTGACTGTAGGAAAAACTAACCCCCACTTTTGTCAAAAGGTGGCGCTACTGAGCCCCTCCACCACGCCCATTTCTATGGCTTTGTCCATGTCTACTGGTTGACAATATTGATGTGTGTGTCGAGTTTCATGCAATTTGAAGCATGTTAAGAGCCTCAAAAACACTCAAGAATATTATTACAGTTTGACCTGTTGCCATGGCAACAATATTTCAAATATCAAAAATCCTGTCATAGGTCTACATCTGCTGTGTATTGCCATTACATTGATGAAGTTTGAAGCAAATCAGGTAAAAATAAGAGGGTGATCTCAAAGCATTTCAAAAAGTGATACACTTCCTGCTGCCAGTTGGTGGCGCTATAACTTTGACTCACAATAGTCACATCCATGTGATCAGACTACTACAACCAACACACTCGTGAAGTTTCATAAAGATCAATATATGTATGCAGACGTTATAACACATTTCCTGTTTCCTTTTTCTCGCCATAAATTCGTTGCCTCGCCACGGCCAAACCGTTCAAGATATCAAAAATCCCCTGGCAATTTTTAATCATCAGTGTCTTGACTTCATGCTGACCGAGTTTGGTGGCGATCGGATTAATCGTCTAGGAGGAGTATATCAAATTCCAGAGCATGCGTTTTTCAAACAACGCTTAATAGCTGACTTCCTGTTGGTGTGGCGTTTAACTTAGAGTACGAAAGTTGTTCGGCCCGATGAGGTCTATATGTGTACCGAGTTTCATACTAATACGTGCAAGCGTGTTTAATATATGGACCAAATTTTCAGACTTTTTTCAAGGGGGCGCTGTCGAGCCCCCCTGCCACGCCCGGATACCAGCCTCTGGGGCGTCCTAATGGCCGCGGATTCCAATGTGTGTGCCAATTTTCAAGAGTTTTTGAGCATGTTAAGGCCCCCAAAAAGCCCCGGAAGACGGAAAAAAAATAAATAAATAAATAAAATAAAAAATAAATATAGCTGCGAGCAGCGATGGCGGGCCCAAGCCCGGTGGCACCGCCACCCCGGTGGCTTCAGGGCAACTGTGCACAGCGGGCAATAGGCATTTAAAACGGTTAAACATCAAAGGACTATGTCAAATTCACTCCACATTTACTGCACTACAAGGTGCCGCTATATAGCCCCTCCTCCCTGCCCATTTTCAGAGGATTACATGTGCCAAGTTTTAACATTATTCTGATGAATTTTGAAGCAAATCAGGTAAAAATAAGAGGGTGATCTCAATGTATTCTGAAAGTGACACATTTTCTGCTTCCAGTTGGTGGCGCTATGACTTTGAATCACAATAGTCACATCCATGTGATCAGCCTTGTACAACGAAGACTAAGCCGAAGTTTCATCAAAATCAATTAATATATGCAGAAGTTATAACACTTTGTTTCCTTTTCTTGCCATAAATTCGTTGCCTCGCCACGGCCAGACCGTTTGAGATATCCAAAATCCGTTTGCAATTAAACAACTTCAATGTGTTAGCAACAAGTTAAAAAAAGCTTGGTGTAAATTGGATAAACCCTGTAGGAGTAGTAGTATAAAATTCATAGCCTGTTTTTTCAAAAAATTAACATTCAAACCAAAATAGCTGACTTCCTGTTGGTCGGAGCTAATGAATGTAAATTAAAAAATTGTCCGGCTTGATGAGAATAATATGTGTACCGAGTTTGGTGACTGTAGGAAAAACTAACCCCCACACTTTTGTCAAAAGGTGGCGCTACTGAGCCCCTCCACCACGCCCATTTCTATGGCTTTGTCCATGTCTACTGGTTGACAATATTGATGTGTGTGTCGAGTTTCATGCAATTTGAAGCATGTTAAGAGCCTCAAAAACACTCAAGAATATTATTACAGTTTGACCTGTTGCCATGGCAACAATATTTCAAATATCAAAAATCCTGTCATAGGTCTACATCTGCTGTGTATTGACATTACACTGATGAAGTTTGAAGCAAATCAGGTAAAAATAAGAGGGTGATCTCAAAGCATTTTAAAAGTGATACACTTCTTGCTGCCATTTGGTGGCGCTATAACTTTGACTCACAATAGTTACATCCATGTGATCAGACTACTACAACCAACACACTCCTGAAGTTTCATAAACATCAATCAATGTATGCAGAAGTTATAACACATTTCCTGTTTCCCTTTTCTCGCCATAAATTCGTTGCCTCGCCACGGCCAAACCGTTTGAGATATCCAAAATCCGTTTGCAATTAAACAACTTCAATGTGTTCGCAACAAGTTAAAAAAAGCTTGGTGTAAATTGGATAAACCCTGTAGGAGTAGTAGTATAAAATTCATAGCCTGTTTTTTCAAAAAATTAACATTCAAACCAAAATAGCTGACTTCCTGTTGGTCGGAGCTAATGAATGTAAATTAGAAAATTGTCCGGCTTGATGAGAATAATATGTGTACCGAGTTTGGTGACTGTAGGAAAAACTAACCCCCACTTTTGTCAAAAGGTGGCGCTACTGAGCCCCTCCACCACGCCCATTTCTATGGCTTTGTCCATGTGTACTGGTTGACAATATTGATGTGTGTGTCGAGTTTCATGCAATTTGAAGCATGTTAAGAGCCTCAAAAACACTCAAGAATATTATTACAGTTTGACCTGTTGCCATGGCAACAATATTTCAAATATCAAAAATCCTGTCATAGGTCTACATCTGCTGTGTATTGACATTACACTGATGAAGTTTGAAGCAAATCAGGTAAAAATAAGAGGGTGATCTCAAAGCATTTTAAAAGTGATACACTTCTTGCTGCCATTTGGTGGCGCTATAACTTTGACTCACAATAGTTACATCCATGTGATCAGACTACTACAACCAACACACTCCTGAAGTTTCATAAACATCAATCAATGTATGCAGAAGTTATAACACATTTCCTGTTTCCCTTTTCTCGCCATAAATTCGTTGCCTCGCCACGGCCAAACCGTTTGAGATATCCAAAATCCGTTTGCAATTAAACAACTTCAATGTGTTCGCAACAAGTTAAAAAAAGCTTGGTGTAAATTGGATAAACCCTGTAGGAGTAGTAGTATAAAATTCATAGCCTGTTTTTTCAAAAAATTAACATTCAAACCAAAATAGCTGACTTCCTGTTGGTCGGAGCTAATGAATGTAAATTAGAAAATTGTCCGGCTTGATGAGAATAATATGTGTACCGAGTTTGGTGACTGTAGGAAAAACTAACCCCCACTTTTGTCAAAAGGTGGCGCTACTGAGCCCCTCCACCACGCCCATTTCTATGGCTTTGTCCATGTCTACTGGTTGACAATATTGATGTGTGTGTCGAGTTTCATGCAATTTGAAGCATGTTAAGAGCCTCAAAAACACTCAAGAATATTATTACAGTTTGACCTGTTGCCATGGCAACAATATTTCAAATATCAAAAATCCTGTCATAGGTCTACATCTGCTGTGTATTGACATTACACTGATGAAGTTTGAAGCAAATCAGGTAAAAATAAGAGGGTGATCTCAAAACATTTCAAAAAGTGATACACTTCCTGCTGCCAGTTGGTGGCGCTATAACTTTGACTCACAATAGTCACATCCATGTGATCAGACTCCTATAACGAACACACTCGTGAAGTTTCATAAAGATCAATATATGTATTAAGACGTTATAACACATTTCCTGTTTCCTTTTTCTCGCCATAAATTCGTTGCCTCGCCACGGCCAAACCGTTCGAGATATCAAAAATCCCCTGGCAATTTTTAATCATCAGTGTCTTGACTTCATGCTGACCGAGTTTGGTGGCGATCGGATTAATCGTCTAGGAGGAGTATATCAAATTCCAGAGCATGCGTTTTTCAAACAACCCTTAATAGCTGACTTCCTGTTGGCGTGGCGATTAACTTAGAGCGCGAAAGTTGTTCGGCCCGATGAGGTCTATATGTGTACCGAGTTTCATACTAATACGTGCAAGCATGTTTAATATATGGACCAAATTTTCAGACTTTTTTCAAGGGGGCGCTGTCGAGCCCCCCTGCCACGCCCGGGTACCAGCCTCTCCGGCGTCCTAATGGCCGCGGATTCCAATGTGTGTGCCAATTTTCAAGAGTTTTTGAGCATGTTAAGGCCCCCAAAAAGCCCCGGAAGACGGAAAAAAATAAAAAAAAATAAAATAAAATAAATAAATAATAAATATAGCTGCGAGCAGCGATGGCGGGCCCAAGCCCGGTGGCACCGCCACCCCGGTGGCTTCAGGGCAACTGTGCACAGCGGGCAATAGGCACTTAAAACGGTTAAACATCAAAGGGCTATGTCAAATTCACTCCACATTTACTGCACTACAAGGTGCCGTTATAGAGCCCCTCCTCCCTGCCCATTTTCAAAGGATTACATGTGCCAAGTTTTAACATTATTCTGATGAATTTTGAAGCAAATCAGGTAAAAATAAGAGGGTGATCTCAATGTATGCTGAAAGTGACACATTTTCTGCTTCCAGTTGGTGGCGCTATGACTTTGAATCACAATAGTCAAATCCATGTGATCAGCCTTGTACAACGAAGACTAAGCCAAAGTTTCATCAAAATCAATTAATGTATGCAGAAGTTATAACACTTTGTTTCCCTTTTCTTGCCATAAATTCGTTGCCTCGCCACGGCCAAACCGTTTGAGATATCCAAAATCCGTTTGCAATTAAACAACTTCAATGTGTTAGCAACAAGTTAAAAAAAGCTTGGTGTAAATTGGATAAACCCTGTAGGAGTAGTAGTATAAAATTCATAGCCTGTTTTTTCAAAAAATTAACATTCAAACCAAAATAGCTGACTTCCTGTTGGTCGGAGCTAATGAATGTAAATTAGAAAATTGTCCGGCTTGATGAGAATAATATGTGTACCGAGTTTGGTGACTGTAGGAAAAACTAACCCCCCCACTTTTGTCAAAAGGTGGCGCTACTGAGCCCCTCCACCACGCCCATTTCTATGGCTTTGTCCATGTCTACTGGTTGACAATATTGATGTGTGTGTCGAGTTTCATGCAATTTGAAGCATGTTAAGAGCCTCAAAAACACTCAAGAATATTATTACAGTTTGACCTGTTGCCATGGCAACAATATTTCAAATATCAAAAATCCTGTCATAGGTCTACATCTGCTGTGTATTGACATTACACTGATGAAGTTTGAAGCAAATCAGGTAAAAATAAGAGGGTGATCTCAAAGCATTTTAAAAGTGATACACTTCTTGCTGCCATTTGGTGGCGCTATAACTTTGACTCACAATAGTTACATCCATGTGATCAGACTACTACAACCAACACACTCCTGAAGTTTCATAAACATCAATCAATGTATGCAGAAGTTATAACACATTTCCTGTTTCCCTTTTCTCGCCATAAATTCGTTGCCTCGCCACGGCCAAACCGTTTGAGATATCCAAAATCCGTTTGCAATTAAACAACTTCAATGTGTTCGCAACAAGTTAAAAAAAGCTTGGTGTAAATTGGATAAACCCTGTAGGAGTAGTAGTATAAAATTCATAGCCTGTTTTTTCAAAAAATTAACATTCAAACCAAAATAGCTGACTTCCTGTTGGTCGGAGCTAATGAATGTAAATTAGAAAATTGTCCGGCTTGATGAGAATAATATGTGTACCGAGTTTGGTGACTGTAGGAAAAACTAACTCCCCCACTTTTGTCAAAAGGTGGCGCTACTGAGCCCCTCCACCACGCCCATTTCTATGGCTTTGTCCATGTCTACTGGTTGACAATATTTATGTGTGTGTCGAGTTTCATGCAATTTGAAGCATGTTAAGAGCCTCAAAAACACTCAAGAATATTATTACAGTTTGACCTGTTGCCATGGCAACAATATTTCAAATATCAAAAATCCTGTCATAGGTCTACATCTGCTGTGTATTGACATTACACTGATGAAGTTTGAAGCAAATCAGGTAAAAATAAGAGGGTGATCTCAAAACATTTCAAAAAGTGATACACTTCCTGCTGCCAGTTGGTGGCGCTATAACTTTGACTCACAATAGTCACATCCATGTGATCAGACTCCTATAACGAACACACTCGTGAAGTTTCATAAAGATCAATATATGTATTAAGACGTTATAACACATTTCCTGTTTCCTTTTTCTCGCCATAAATTCGTTGCCTCGCCACGGCCAAACCGTTCGAGATATCAAAAATCCCCTGGCAATTTTTAATCATCAGTGTCTTGACTTCATGCTGACCGAGTTTGGTGGCGATCGGATTAATCGTCTAGGAGGAGTATATCAAATTCCAGAGCATGCGTTTTTCAAACAACCCTTAATAGCTGACTTCCTGTTGGCGTGGCGATTAACTTAGAGCGCGAAAGTTGTTCGGCCCGATGAGGTCTATATGTGTACCGAGTTTCATACTAATACGTGCAAGCATGTTTAATATATGGACCAAATTTTCAGACTTTTTTCAAGGGGGCGCTGTCGAGCCCCCCTGCCACGCCCGGGTACCAGCCTCTCCGGCGTCCTAATGGCCGCGGATTCCAATGTGTGTGCCAATTTTCAAGAGTTTTTGAGCATGTTAAGGCCCCCAAAAAGCCCCGGAAGACGAAAAAAAAAAAAAAAAAAAAAAATAATAATAAATATAGCTGCGAGCAGCGATGGCGGGCCCAAGCCCGGTGGCACCGCCACCCCGGTGGCTTCAGGGCAACTGTGCACAGCGGGCAATAGGCACTTAAAACGGTTAAACATCAAAGGACTATGTCAAATTCACTCCACATTTACTGCACTACAAGGTGCCGCTATAGAGCCCCTCCTCCCTGCCCATTTTCAAAGGATTACATGTGCCAAGTTTTAACATTATTCTGATGAATTTTGAAGCAAATCAGGTAAAAATAAGAGGGTGATCTCAATGTATGCTGAAAGTGACACATTTTCTGCTTCCAGTTGGTGGCGCTATGACTTTGAATCACAATAGTCAAATCCATGTGATCAGCCTTGTACAACGAAGACTAAGCCAAAGTTTCATCAAAATCAATTAATGTATGCAGAAGTTATAACACTTTGTTTCCCTTTTCTTGCCATAAATTCGTTGCCTCGCCACGGCCAAACCGTTTGAGATATCCAAAATCCGTTTGCAATTAAACAACTTCAATGTGTTCGCAACAAGTTAAAAAAAGCTTGGTGTAAATTGGATAAACCCTGTAGGAGTAGTAGTATAAAATTCATAGCCTGTTTTTTCAAAAAAATTAACATTCAAACCAAAATAGCTGACTTCCTGTTGGTCGGAGCTAATGAATGTAAATTAGAAAATTGTCCGGCTTGATGAGAATAATATGTGTACCGAGTTTGGTGACTGTAGGAAAAACTAACCCCCCCACTTTTGTCAAAAGGTGGCGCTACTGAGCCCCTCCACCACGCCCATTTCTATGGCTTTGTCCATGTCTACTGGTTGACAATATTGATGTGTGTGTCGAGTTTCATGCAATTTGAAGCATGTTAAGAGCCTCAAAAACACTCAAGAATATTATTACAGTTTGACCTGTTGCCATGGCAACAATATTTCAAATATCAAAAATCCTGTCATAGGTCTACATCTGCTGTGTATTGACATTACACTGATGAAGTTTGAAGCAAATCAGGTAAAAATAAGAGGGTGATCTCAAAGCATTTTAAAAGTGATACACTTCTTGCTGCCATTTGGTGGCGCTATAACTTTGACACACAATAGTTACATCCATGTGATCAGACTACTACAACCAACACACTCCTGAAGTTTCATAAACATCAATCAATGTATGCAGAAGTTATAACACATTTCCTGTTTCCCTTTTCTCGCCATAAATTCGTTGCCTCGCCACGGCCAAACCGTTTGAGATATCCAAAATCCGTTTGCAATTAAACAACTTCAATGTGTTCGCAACAAGTTAAAAAAAGCTTGGTGTAAATTGGATAAACCCTGTAGGAGTAGTAGTATAAAATTCATAGCCTGTTTTTTCAAAAAATTAACATTCAAACCTAAATAACTGACTTCCTGTTGGTCGGAGCTAATGAATGTAAATTAGAAAATTGTCCGGCTTGATGAGAATAATATGTGTACCGAGTTTGGTGACTGTAGGAAAAACTAACCCCCCACTTTTGTCAAAAGGTGGCGCTACTGAGCCCCTCCACCACGCCCATTTCTATGGCTTTGTCCATGTCTACTGGTTGACAATATTGATGTGTGTGTCGAGTTTCATGCAATTTGAAGCATGTTAAGAGCCTCAAAAACACTCAAGAATATTATTACAGTTTGACCTGTTGCCATGGCAACAATATTTCAAATATCAAAAATCCTGTCATAGGTCTACATCTGCTGTGTATTGACATTACACTGATGAAGTTTGAAGCAAATCAGGTAAAAATAAGAGGGTGATCTCAAAACATTTCAAAAAGTGATACACTTCCTGCTGCCAGTTGGTGGCGCTATAACTTTGACTCACAATAGTCACATCCATGTGATCAGACTCCTATAACGAACACACTCGTGAAGTTTCATAAAGATCAATATATGTATTAAGACGTTATAACACATTTCCTGTTTCCTTTTTCTCGCCATAAATTCGTTGCCTCGCCACGGCCAAACCGTTCGAGATATCAAAAATCCCCTGGCAATTTTTAATCATCAGTGTCTTGACTTCATGCTGACCGAGTTTGGTGGCGATCGGATTAATCGTCTAGGAGGAGTATATCAAATTCCAGAGCATGCGTTTTTCAAACAACCCTTAATAGCTGACTTCCTGTTGGCGTGGCGATTAACTTAGAGCGCGAAAGTTGTTCGGCCCGATGAGGTCTATATGTGTACCGAGTTTCATACTAATACGTGCAAGCATGTTTAATATATGGACCAAATTTTCAGACTTTTTTCAAGGGGGCGCTGTCGAGCCCCCCTGCCACGCCCGGGTACCAGCCTCTCCGGCGTCCTAATGGCCGCGGATTCCAATGTGTGTGCCAATTTTCAAGAGTTTTTGAGCATGTTAAGGCCCCCAAAAAGCCCCGGAAGACGGAAAAAAAAAATAAAAAAAAATAAAAAAAAAATAATAATAATCCTTAGAAGAACAAGAGGGCCCTGCGCGAATTTTCGCTTGGGCCCTAAATATAGCTGCGAGCAGCGATGGCGGGCCCAAGCCCGGTGGCACCGCCACCCCGGTGGCTTCAGGGCAACTGTGCACAGCGGGCAATAGGCACTTAAAACGGTTAAACATCAAAGGACTATGTCAAATTCACTCCACATTTACTGCACTACAAGGTGCCGCTATAGAGCCCCTCCTCCCTGCCCATTTTCAAAGGATTACATGTGCCAAGTTTTAACATTATTCTGATGAATTTTGAAGCAAATCAGGTAAAAATAAGAGGGTGATCTCAATGTATGCTGAAAGTGACACATTTTCTGCTTCCAGTTGGTGGCGCTATGACTTTGAATCACAATACTCAAATCCATGTGATCAGCCTTGTACAACGAAGACTAAGCCAAAGTTTCATCAAAATCAATTAATGTATGCAGAAGTTATAACACTTTGTTTCCCTTTTCTTGCCATAAATTCGTTGCCTCGCCACGGCCAAACCGTTTGAGATATCCAAAATCCGTTTGCAATTAAACAACTTCAATGTGTTAGCAACAAGTTAAAAAAAGCTTGGTGTAAATTGGATAAACCCTGTAGGAGTAGTAGTATAAAATTCATAGCCTGTTTTTTCAAAAAATTAACATTCAAACCAAAATAGCTGACTTCCTGTTGGTCGGAGCTAATGAATGTAAATTAGAAAATTGTCCGGCTTGATGAGAATAATATGTGTACCGAGTTTGGTGTCTGTAGGAAAAACTAACCCCCACTTTTGTCAAAAGGTGGCGCTACTGAGCCCCTCCACCACGCCCATTTCTATGGCTTTGTCCATGTCTACTGGTTGACAATATTGATGTGTGTGTCGAGTTTCATGCAATTTGAAGCATGTTAAGAGCCTCAAAAACACTCAAGAATATTATTACAGTTTGACCTGTTGCCATGGCAACAATATTTCAAATATCAAAAATCCTGTCATAGGTCTACATCTGCTGTGTATTGACATTACACTGATGAAGTTTGAAGCAAATCAGGTAAAAATAAGAGGGTGATCTCAAAGCATTTTAAAAGTGATACACTTCTTGCTGCCATTTGGTGGCGCTATAACTTTGACTCACAATAGTTACATCCATGTGATCAGACTACTACAACCAACACACTCCTGAAGTTTCATAAACATCAATCAATGTATGCAGAAGTTATAACACATTTCCTGTTTCCCTTTTCTCGCCATAAATTCGTTGCCTCGCCACGGCCAAACCGTTTGAGATATCCAAAATCCGTTTGCAATTAAACAACTTCAATGTGTTCGCAACAAGTTAAAAAAAGCTTGGTGTAAATTGGATAAACCCTGTAGGAGTAGTAGTATAAAATTCATAGCCTGTTTTTTCAAAAAATTAACATTCAAACCAAAATAGCTGACTTCCTGTTGGTCGGAGCTAATGAATGTAAATTAGAAAATTGTCCGGCTTGATGAGAATAATATGTGTACCGAGTTTGGTGACTGTAGGAAAAACTAACACCCCCACTTTTGTCAAAAGGTGGCGCTACTGAGCCCCTCCACCACGCCCATTTCTATGGCTTTGTCCATGTCTACTGGTTGACAATATTGATGTGGGTGTCGAGTTTCATGCAATTTGAAGCATGTTAAGAGCCTCAAAAACACTCAAGAATATTATTACAGTTTGACCTGTTGCCATGGCAACAATATTTCAAATATCAAAAATCCTGTCATAGGTCTACATCTTCTGTGTATTGACATTACACTGATGAAGTTTGAAGCAAATCAGGTAAAAATAAGAGGGTGATCTCAAAACATTTCAAAAAGTGATACACTTCCTGCTGCCAGTTGGTGGCGCTATAACTTTGACTCACAATAGTCACATCCATGTGATCAGACTCCTATAACGAACACACTCGTGAAGTTTCATAAAGATCAATATATGTATTAAGACGTTATAACACATTTCCTGTTTCCTTTTTCTCGCCATAAATTCGTTGCCTCGCCACGGCCAAACCGTTCGAGATATCAAAAATCCCCTGGCAATTTTTAATCATCAGTGTCTTGACTTCATGCTGACCGAGTTTGGTGGCGATCGGATTAATCGTCTAGGAGGAGTATATCAAATTCCAGAGCATGCGTTTTTCAAACAACCCTTAATAGCTGACTTCCTGTTGGCGTGGCGATTAACTTAGAGCGCGAAAGTTGTTCGGCCCGATGAGGTCTATATGTGTACCGAGTTTCATACTAATACGTGCAAGCATGTTTAATATATGGACCAAATTTTCAGACTTTTTTCAAGGGGGCGCTGTCGAGCCCCCCTGCCACGCCCGGGTACCAGCCTCTCCGGCGTCCTAATGGCCGCGGATTCCAATGTGTGTGCCAATTTTCAAGAGTTTTTGAGCATGTTAAGGCCCCCAAAAAGCCCCGGAAGACGGAAAAAAAAAAAAAAAATAAATAAATAAATAAATAATAATAATCCTTAGAAGAACAAGAGGGCCCTGCGTGAATTTTCGCTTGGGCCCTAATAATCCTTAGAAGAACAAGAGGGCCCTGCGCGAATTTTCGCTTGGGCCCTAATAATCCTTAGAAGAACAAGAGGGCCCTGCGCGAATTTTCGCTTGGGCCCTAATAATCCTTAGAAGAACAAGAGGGCCCTGCGCGAATTTTCGCTTGGGCCCTAATAATCCTTAGAAGAACAAGAGGGCCCTGTGCGCTTAATTCGCTTGGGCCCTAATAATAATCCTAAAGAAAACAAAAGGGCCTTCAGCCCCTTACATGGCTTTGGCCCTAAAAATAATAATAATCCTTAGAAGAACAAGAGGGCCCTGCGCGAATTTTCGCTTGGGCCCTAATAATCCTAAAGAAAACAAAACGGCCTTCAGCCCCTTGGGCTTTGGCCCTAATAATAATCCTAAAGAAAACAAAAAGGCTTTCAGCCCCTTACAGGGCTTTGGCCCTAATAATAATCCTAAAGAAAACAAAAGGGCCTTCAGCCCCTTAGAGGGCTTTGGCCCTAATTCTAAAGAAAACAAAAGGGCCTTCAGCCCCTTGGGCTTTGGCCCTAATAATAATCCTAAAGAAAACAAAAGGGCCTTCAGCCCTTTACAGGGCTTTGGCCCTAATAATCCTAAAGAAAACAATAGGGCCTTCAGCCCCTTATAGGGCTTTGGCCCTAATAATAATAATAATAATCCTAAAGAAAACAAAAGGGCCTTCAGCCCCTTATAGGGCTTTGGCCCTAATAATAATAATAATAATCCTAAAGAAAACAAAAGGGCCTTCAGCCCCTTGGGCTATGGCCCTAATAATAATAATAATAATAATCCTAAAGAAAACAAAAGGGCCTTCAGCCCTTTACAGGGCTTTGGCCCTAATAATCCTAAAGAAAACAATAGGGCCTTCAGCCCCTTACGGGGCTTTGGCCCTAATAATAATCCTAAAGAAAACAATAGGGCCTTCAGCCCCTTGGGCTTTGGCCCTAATAATAATAATCCTTAGAAGAACAAGAGGGCCCTGCGCGAATTTTCGCTTGGGCCCTAATAATCCTAAAGAAAACAAAAGGGCCTTCAGCCCCTTACAGGGCTTTGGCCCTAATAATAATAATAATAATCCTAAAGAAAACAATAGGGCCTTCAGCCCCTTGGGCTTTGGCCCTAATAATCCTTAGAAGAACAAGAGGGCCCTGCGCGCAAATTCGCTTAGGCCCTAATAAACGGAGCAATTCCAATAGGGTCCTCACACCATCGGTGCTCGGGCCCTAATAATAATAATAATAAATATAGCTGCGAGCAGCGATGGCGGGCCCAAGCCCGGTGGCACCGCCACCCCGGTGGCTTCAGGGCAACTGTGCACAGCGGGCAATAGGCACTTAAAACGGTTAAACATCAAAGGACTATGTCAAATTCACTCCACATTTACTGCACTACAAGGTGCCGCTATAGAGCCCCTCCTCCCTGCCCATTTTCAAAGGATTACATGTGCCAAGTTTTAACATTATTCTGATGAATTTTGAAGCAAATCAGGTAAAAATAAGAGGGTGATCTCAATGTATGCTGAAAGTGACACATTTTCTGCTTCCAGTTGGTGGCGCTATGACTTTGAATCACAATAGTCAAATCCATGTGATCAGCCTTGTACAACGAAGACTAAGCCAAAGTTTCATCAAAATCAATTAATGTATGCAGAAGTTATAACACTTTGTTTCCCTTTTCTTGCCATAAATTCGTTGCCTCGCCACGGCCAAACCGTTTGAGATATCCAAAATCCGTTTGCAATTAAACAACTTCAATGTGTTAGCAACAAGTTAAAAAAAGCTTGGTGTAAATTGGATAAACCCTGTAGGAGTAGTAGTATAAAATTCATAGCCTGTTTTTTCAAAAAATTAACATTCAAACCAAAATAGCTGACTTCCTGTTGGTCGGAGCTAATGAATGTAAATTAGAAAATTGTCCGGCTTGATGAGAACAATATGTGTACCGAGTTTGGTGACTGTAGGAAAAACTAACCCCCCCACTTTTGTCAAAAGGTGGCGCTACTGAGCCCCTCCACCACGCCCATTTCTATGGCTTTGTCCATGTCTACTGGTTGACAATATTGATGTGTGTGTCGAGTTTCATGCAATTTGAAGCATGTTAAGAGCCTCAAAAACACTCAAGAATATTATTACAGTTTGACCTGTTGCCATGGCAACAATATTTCAAATATCAAAAATCCTGTCATAGGTCTACATCTGCTGTGTATTGACATTACACTGATGAAGTTTGAAGCAAATCAGGTAAAAATAAGAGGGTGATCTCAAAACATTTCAAAAAGTGATACACTTCCTGCTGCCAGTTGGTGGCGCTATAACTTTGACTCACAATAGTCACATCCATGTGATCAGACTCCTATAACGAACACACTCGTGAAGTTTCATAAAGATCAATATATGTATTAAGACGTTATAACACATTTCCTGTTTCCTTTTTCTCGCCATAAATTCGTTGCCTCGCCACGGCCAAACCGTTCGAGATATCAAAAATCCCCTGGCAATTTTTAATCATCAGTGTCTTGACTTCATGCTGACCGAGTTTGGTGGCGATCGGATTAATCGTCTAGGAGGAGTATATCAAATTCCAGAGCATGCGTTTTTCAAACAACCCTTAATAGCTGACTTCCTGTTGGCGTGGCGATTAACTTAGAGCGCGAAAGTTGTTCGGCCCGATGAGGTCTATATGTGTACCGAGTTTCATACTAATACGTGCAAGCATGTTTAATATATGGACCAAATTTTCAGACTTTTTTCAAGGGGGCGCTGTCGAGCCCCCCTGCCACGCCCGGGTACCAGCCTCTCCGGCGTCCTAATGGCCGCGGATTCCAATGTGTGTGCCAATTTTCAAGAGTTTTTGAGCATGTTAAGGCCCCCAAAAAGCCCCGGAAGACGGAAAAAAAAAAAAATAAAAAAAAAATAAATAAAAAAAAATATAGCTGCGAGCAGCGATGGCGGGCCCAAGCCCGGTGGCACCGCCACCCCGGTGGCTTCAGGGCAACTGTGCACAGCGGGCAATAGGCACTTAAAACGGTTAAACATCAAAGGACTATGTCAAATTCACTCCACATTTACTGCACTACAAGGTGCCGCTATACACCCCTTCCTCCCTGCCCATTTTCAAAGGATTACATGTGCCAAGTTTTAACATTATTCTGATGAATTTTGAAGCAAATCAGGTAAAAATAAGAGGGTGATCTCAATGTATGCTGAAAGTGACACATTTTCTGCTTCCAGTTGGTGGCGCTATGACTTTGAATCACAATAGTCAAATCCATGTGATCAGCCTTGTACAACGAAGACTAAGCCAAACATGACATTTCTATGGCTTTGTCCATGTCTACTGGTTGACAATATTGATGTGTGTGTCGAGTTTCATGCAATTTGAAGCATGTTAAGAGCCTCAAAAACACTCAAGAATATTATTACAGTTTGACCTGTTGCCATGGCAACGATATTTCAAATATCAAAAATCCTGTCATAGGTCTACATCTGCTGTGTATTGACATTACACTGATGAAGTTTGAAGCAAATCAGGTAAAAATAAGAGGGTGATCTCAAAACATTTCAAAAAGTGATACACTTCCTGCTGCCAGTTGGTGGCGCTATAACTTTGACTCACAATAGTCACATCTATCTCCGGCGTCCTAATGGCCGCGGATTCCAATGTGTGTGCCAATTTTCAAGAGTTTTTGAGCATGTTAAGGCCCCCAAAAAGCCCCGGAAGACGAAAAAAAAAAATAATAATAATCCTTAGAAGAACAAGAGGGCCCTGCACGAATTTTCGCTTGGGCCCTAATAATAATAAACGGAGCAATTCCAATAGGGTCCTCACACCATCGGTGCTCGGGCCCTAATAATCCTAAAGAAAAATATAGCTGCAAGCAGCAATTCGGGGCCAAGCCCCAGAAGGGGCAGTAGCGCAATACGGAGCAGGAAGAGCAAAAACAGCAGAAATTGAATGTACATGCTAAACAGCTCGTTCAGAAGGACAGGTGGAAATGAAATGAAAAT
This sequence comes from Chanodichthys erythropterus, assembly GCF_024489055.1. Lineage (NCBI taxonomy): Eukaryota > Metazoa > Chordata > Actinopteri > Cypriniformes > Xenocyprididae > Chanodichthys > Chanodichthys erythropterus. The sequence continues at coordinate 24,180,672 of NC_090221.1, read as the reverse complement.
TAATAGAAGTTCAGAGAATGAACACGGAATGAACTAAAAACACTTGTATCTCATTCAAGAGGAATAAAGATTAGTACAATGCTTATTTGGATAAAAAAGGTATCAAAATGACTCATTACACACAATTGTATAAAGGCACCCCACACAGGATTCGAACCCACAACCTCCAGGTCCAATGTCCATTTCTCAACTCATTGCGCCACTGTGCAGGTGAATGTTGGCACACCTGCCGAAGTTCATTAGTTCATGTGAAAATGAACTCAAAATGAAGAATTTTTATAAAACTGCACTGAATGTTATATTTAATAACTACTTTAGATCATTCTGCAGCTCATCATGCTGTAGCGCAATACAGAGCAGTAAGAGGAAAAACAGCAGAAAATGAACAAACATGAAACAGCTGGTTCAGAATTACGGGCGAAAATGAACTCAGAACTTATGTACATAAGCTTAGATGAAAATGAACACAGCATGAAACAAAAAGCATTTATTTCTAATCCAAGAGGCAGTAAAGGAATCAAAACACACTATTTCATAAAACCACTCCACCTGGGATTCGAACCCACTATCTTGGGGTGCAGAGCTCATCAGGTAACTGGCTTTACACATTGAGCTACTTGAGGATGCACATTCAACAATCTGTGGAAGAGAACTTTTAGTGTAAGAAAGAATTTACAAAAAAGCATTACTTAGCATGCTAACCATATTAGCATGCTAAGCTAACTTAATGCTAATGAAGCTCATGGTTAACTTGATAGCTGAAGAGCCACATTAAAGAGAATGACAACTGGTTAGCATGCTAAGCAATTAGCATAAGACAACAAACACAAGCAAGGTCACATTCAGAGATGAATATCTTGGGAATGGTAGCGAATATCAAAAATCCATTCAGTCATTTCTGTGCGGCTCGGTCCAAAGATCACCTGAGCTGATTTTGGACAAAATTGGACAAAAATTGTAGGAGGAGTAGTGAAAAAATGGAATACTGTACTTTTCAAAATGGCCACTACTGTACTGGGTGGAGTCTTAATGTAAGATATTGAATGTGATCAGTATGAAGAGAGGAATCAGTTGTATTGACATTCATTTTTCTGGAACAAAGGGTTCAAAAGTTATAACCTTTACAAAAGTGAATATTTGAACTGGTGGTGGCGCTATAGACTTAGTCCTAGATACTCCAAAGTTGGTCAAATTACTTTTAATTACTATCACTACAAGCATGCCAAATTTGATAATTTTCCTTCTTATGGTTCATTGATTACCATACAGGGGGAAGAAGAATAACTACGAATTTGGACATAAAGGAATTGCATGTGATAGCTTCAGATTAGACCAGTTTTAGGCAGAATGCCTAGAACAGACACAAGTTCTGCATCTTTTCCTGCCACAGTACCTCATGCGGTCTGGGCATGTGTCACACTGAGTTTCGAACCCACGATGCAGAGCATTCGGGATCCGTGGCGTAACACATTGAGCTAATCAGCCATGCAAGTTCATCAGTATGCTAAGCAGAGGTTTCAGTGTGAGAAAGAGTTCACAAAAAAAAAAAGCTTCATAGCATGTTAACCATATTAGTATGCAAAGTTATTTAATGCCAACTAAGTTTTGGTTAACCTGTTGACTGAAGACCACATTAGAAAGAATAGCAATAGTTTAGCATGCTAAGCAATTACTGTGCTAAGCTAACTAGTATAAGACAACAAACACAAGCAAGGTCACATTCAGAGATGAATATCTTGGGAATGGTAGCGAATATCAAAAATCCGTTCAGTCATTTCTGTGCGGCTCGGTCCAAAGATAATCTGAGCTGATTTTGGACAAAATTGACCAAAATTTGTGGGAGGAGTAGCGAAAAAACTGTTTTTGATTTAATTCAATATGGCAGACAGGTACATTTAAGGAAAATGACAAATGACACATTGTCGGAATCGGCATAAGCCAGGGAATAAAATGACATAAAGCAGACAAATTTTGGATAATGTTTTCAAAAGTTATAAGCAATTTTGCAAAAATCATTATATCTGTGGAACACTAGGTGGCGCTGTGCTGAAACTTCTCATGTACCTTCAGGACACTCTGATGGTCATATGTACCAAATTGTGTGATGATATGTCAAATTGTTTAAAAGTTATTGCAATTTATGACAATATTCAAAATGGCGGACACGTGGTTCATCCGATGTTGACGAATTCGATATCCTCGGATTCGGCATGGCACAGGGAATAGACACCAAGATCTTGATTTTCTAATAAAGTGTTCAAAAGTTATTGGCCAAAATAGCCATTTTTCAGATCTCATGACCTGTAGGTGGCGCTGTTCCCAAATTTGGCATTGGAACCTCAGATCATGGTCTTGATCAAGTGTACCAATTTTAGTTTTGATTGCTCAAAGTTTGGCCGAGATACAGCCTCTATAGCAATTTTGGGTCAACCTTGTTAACTTCGTTACATCATAACTTTTGAACAAAGATGAATAAAAAAAATCTGTTCAGTCATTTCTGTGCGGCTCAGACCAAAGATCACTTGATCAAAGTTTGGACAAAATTGGACAAATTTTGAAGGAGGAGTAGCGAAAAAACGGAATACTGTACTTTTCAAAATGGCCGCTACTGTACTGGGTGGAGACTTAATGTAAGATATTGAATGTGATCAGTATGAAGAGAGGAATCAGTTGTATTGACATTCATTTTTCTGGAACAAAGGGTTCAAAAGTTATAACCTTTACAAAAGTGAATATTTGAACTGGTGGTGGCGCTATAGACTTAGTCCTAGATACTCCAAAGTTGGTCAAATTACTTTTAATTACTATCACTACAAGCATGCCAAATTTGATAATTTTCCTTCTTATGGTTCATTGATTACCATACAGGGGGAAGAAGAATAACTACGAATTTGGACATAAAGGAATTGCATGTGATAGCTTCAGATTAGACCAGTTTTAGGCAGAATGCCTAGAACAGACACAAGTTCTGCATCTTTTCCTGCCACAGTACCTCATGCGGTCTGGGCATGTGTCACACTGAGTTTCGAACCCACGATGCAGAGCATTCGGGATCCGTGGCGTAACACATTGAGCTAATCAGCCATGCAAGTTCATCAGTATGCTAAGCAGAGGTTTCAGTGTGAGAAAGAGTTCACAAAAAAAAAAAGCTTCATAGCATGTTAACCATATTAGTATGCAAAGTTATTTTGACAACTGGTTAGCATGCTAAGCAAATCTGTGGAACACTAGGTGGCGCTGTGCTGAAACTTCTCATGTACCTTCAGGACACTCTGATGGTCATATGTACCAAATTGTGTGATGATATGTCAAATTGTTTAAAAGTTATTGCAATTTATGACAATATTCAAAATGGCGGACACGTGGTTCATCCGATGTTGACGAATTCGATATCCTCGGATTCGGCATGGCACAGGGAATAGACACCAAGATCTTGATTTTCTAATAAAGTGTTCAAAAGTTATTGGCCAAAATAGCCATTTTTCAGATCTCATGACCTGTAGGTGGCGCTGTTCCCAAATTTGGCATTGGAACCTCAGATCATGGTCTTGATCAAGTGTACCAATTTTAGTTTTGATTGCTCAAAGTTTGGCCGAGATACAGCCTCTATAGCAATTTTGGGTCAACCTTGTTAACTTCGTTACATCATAACTTTTGAACAAAGATGAATAAAAAAAATCTGTTCAGTCATTTCTGTGCGGCTCAGACCAAAGATCACTTGATCAAAGTTTGGACAAAATTGGACAAATTTTGAAGGAGGAGTAGCGAAAAAACGGAATACTGTACTTTTCAAAATGGCCGCTACTGTACTGGGTGGAGACTTAATGTAAGATATTGAATGTGATCAGTATGAAGAGAGGAATCAGTTGTATTGACATTCATTTTTCTGGAACAAAGGGTTCAAAAGTTATAACCTTTACAAAAGTGAATATTTGAACTGGTGGTGGCGCTATAGACTTAGTCCTAGATACTCCAAAGTTGGTCAAATTACTTTTAATTACTATCACTACAAGCATGCCAAATTTGATAATTTTCCTTCTTATGGTTCATTGATTACCATACAGGGGGAAGAAGAATAACTACGAATTTGGACATAAAGGAATTGCATGTGATAGCTTCAGATTAGACCAGTTTTAGGCAGAATGCCTAGAACAGACACAAGTTCTGCATCTTTTCCTGCCACAGTACCTCATGCGGTCTGGGCATGTGTCACACTGAGTTTCGAACCCACGATGCAGAGCATTCGGGATCCGTGGCGTAACACATTGAGCTAATCAGCCATGCAAGTTCATCAGTATGCTAAGCAGAGGTTTCAGTGTGAGAAAGAGTTCACAAAAAAAAAAGCTTCATAGCATGTTAACCATATTAGTATGCAAAGTTATTTAATGCCAACTAAGTTTTGGTTAACCTGTTGACTGAAGACCACATTAGAAAGAATAGCAATAGTTTAGCATGCTAAGCAATTACTGTGCTAAGCTAACTAGCATAAGACAACAAACACAAGCAAGGTCACATTCAGAGATGAATATCTCGGAAATGGTAGTGAATATCAAAAATCTGTTCAGTCATTTCTGTGCGGCTCGGTCCAAAGATCATCTGAGCTGATTTTGGACAAAATTGACCAAAATTTGTAGGAGGAGTAGCGAAAAAACTGATTTCATTTACTTCAATATGGCAGACAGGTACATTTAAGGAAAATGGCAAATGATACATTGTCGGAATCGGCATAAGCCAGGGAATAAAATGACATGAAGCATACACATTTTGGAAAGTGTTTTCAAAAGTTATAAGCGTTTTTGAAATAATCATTACATCTGTGGAACAGTAGGTGGCGCTGTGCTGAAACTTCTCAGGTACCTTCACGACCTTCTAAAGGTCATACATACCAATTTTTGTGAAGATATGTCAAATTGTTTAAAAGATATCGCAATTTATGACAAAATTCAAAATGGCGGACACGTGATACATCCAATATTGACAGAATCGGTATCGTCGGATAGAAGTTGAATAGCATCAGCATGAAGAGACGAATCAGATGAACTAAATTTAATTTTTCTATGACAAACAGTTCAAATGTTAAAACCGTTAGAATGTTGAAATTTTGAACTGGTGGTGGCGCTATAGAGTTGGTTCTAGAGACTCCAAATTTGGTCCAATCACTATTCATGAGCATCTCTACAACTGTGCCAAATTTCATCATTTTCTCATGTTCCGTTGATAGGGCTGCCATAGACTCCCATTCGGGAGGAAGAATAATAATAATAAAAGGGAAAACGTACAATTACAATAGGGGCTACAGCCCCTTCGGGGCTTGGCCCCTAACAATAGGGCCTTCAGCCCCTTACAGGGCTTTGGCCCTAATAATAATCCTTAGAAGAACAAGAGGGCCCTGCGCGAATTTTCGCTTGGGCCCTAATAATAATCCTAAAGAAAACAATAGGGCCTTCAGCCCCTTACAGGGCTTTGGCCCTAAAAATAATAATAATCCTTAGAAGAACAAGAGGGCCCTGCGCGCTAATTCGCTTGGGCCCTAATAATGATCCTAAAGAAAACAAAAGGGCCTTCAGCCCCTTACAGGGCTTTGGCCCTAATAATAATCCTAAAGAAAACAAAAGGGCCTACAGCCCCTTGGGCTTTGGCCCTAATAATCCTAAAGAAAACAATAGGGCCTTCAGCCCCTTGGGCTTTGGCCCTAATAATCCTAAAGAAAACAAAAGGGCCTTCAGCCCCTTACAGGGCTTTGGCCCTAATAATCCTAAAGAAAACAATAGGGCCTTCAGCCCCTTGGGCTTTGGCCCTAATAATAATAATCCTAAAGAAAATAATAGGGCCTTCAGCCCCTTGGGCTTTGGCCCTAATAATAATAATAATCCTAAAGAAAACAATAGGGCCTTCAGCCCCTTGGGCTTTGGCCCTAATATTAATAATCCTAAAGAAAACAATAGGGCCTTCAGCCCCTTGGGCTTTGGCCCTAATAATAATAATCCTAAAGAAAATAATAGGGCCTTCAGCCCCTTGGACTTTGGCCCTAATAATAATAATAATCCTAAAGAAAACAAAAGGGCCTTCAGCCCCTTACAGGGCTTTGGCCCTAATAATAATCCTAAAGAAAACAAAAGGGCCTACAGCCCCTTGGCCTTTGGCCCTAATAATCCTAAAGAAAACAAAAGGGCCTTCAGCCCCTTACAGGGCTTTGGCCCTAATAATCCTAAAGAAAACAATAGGGCCTTCAGCCCCTTGGGCTTTGGCCCTAATAATAATAATCCTAAAGAAAATAATAGGGCCTTCAGCCCCTTGGACTTTGGCCCTAATAATAATAATAATCCTAAAGAAAACAATAGGGCCTTCAGCCCCTTGGGCTTTGGCCCTAATAATAATAATAATCCTTAGAAGATCAAGAGGGCCCTTCGCCATTTCATTGGCTTGGGCCCTAAATAATAATCCTTAGAAGATCAAGAGGGCCCTTCGCCATTTCATTGGCTTGGGCCCTAATAATAATAATCCTAAAGAAAACAATAGGGTCTTCAGCCCCTTGGGCTTTGGCCCTAATAATAATAATCCTAAAGAAAACAAAAGGGCCTTCAGCCCCTTACAGGGCTTTGGCCCTAATAATAATCCTAAAGAAAACAAAAGGGCCTTCTGCCCCTTGGGCTTTGGCCCTAATAATCCTAAAGAAAACAATAGGGCCTTCAGCCCCTTACAGGGCTTTGGCCCTAATAATAATCCTAAAGAAAACAAAAGGGCCTTCAGCCCCTTACAGGGCTTTGGCCCTAATAATAATCCTAAAGAAAACAAAAGGGCCTTCAGCCCCTTACAGGGCTTTGGCCCTAATAATAATCCTAAAGAAAACAAAAGGGCCTACAGCCCCTTGGCCTTTGGCCCTAATAATCCTAAAGAAAACAAAAGGGCCTTCAGCCCCTTACAGGGCTTTGGCCCTAATAATCCTAAAGAAAACAATAGGGCCTTCAGCCCCTTGGGCTTTGGCCCTAATAATAATAATCCTAAAGAAAATAATAGGGCCTTCAGCCCCTTGGACTTTGGCCCTAATAATAATAATAATCCTAAAGAAAACAATAGGGCCTTCAGCCCCTTGGGCTTTGGCCCTAATAATAATAATAATCCTTAGAAGATCAAGAGGGCCCTTCGCCATTTCATTGGCTTGGGCCCTAAATAATAATCCTTAGAAGATCAAGAGGGCCCTTCGCCATTTCATTGGCTTGGGCCCTAATAATAATAATCCTAAAGAAAACAATAGGGTCTTCAGCCCCTTGGGCTTTGGCCCTAATAATAATAATCCTAAAGAAAACAAAAGGGCCTTCAGCCCCTTACAGGGCTTTGGCCCTAATAATAATCCTAAAGAAAACAAAAGGGCCTTCTGCCCCTTGGGCTTTGGCCCTAATAATCCTAAAGAAAACAATAGGGCCTTCAGCCCCTTGGGCTTTGGCCCTAATAATCCTAAAGAAAACAAAAGGGCCTTCAGCCCCTTACAGGGCTTTGGCCCTAATAATCCTAAAGAAAACAAAAGGGCCTTCAGCCCCTTACAGGGCTTTGGCCCTAATAATAATAATCCTAAAGAAAATAATAGGGCCTTCAGCCCCTTGGGCCTTGGCCCTAATAATAATAATAATCCTAAAGAAAACAATAGGGCCTTCAGCCCCTTGGGCTTTGGCCCTAATAATAATAATAATCCTTAGAAGATCAAGAGGGCCCTTCGCCATTTCGTTGGCTTGGGCCCTAATAATAATAATCCTAAAGAAAACAATAGGGCCTTCAGCCCCTTGGGCTTTGGCCCTAATAATAATAATCCTAAAGAAAACAAAAGGGCCTTCAGCCCCTTACAGGGCTTTGGCCCTAATAATAATCCTAAAGAAAACAAAAGGGCCTTCAGCCCCTTGGGCTTTGGCCCTAATAATCCTAAAGAAAACAATAGGGCCTTCAGCCCCTTGGGCTTTGGCCCTAATAATCCTAAAGAAAACAAAAGGGCCTTCAGCCCCTTACAGGGCTTTGGCCCTGATAATCCTAAAGAAAACAAAAGGGCCTTCAGCCCCTTACAGGGCTTTGGCCCTAATAATAATAATCCTAAAGAAAATAATAGGGCCTTCAGCCCCTTGGGCCTTGGCCCTAATAATAATAATAATCCTAAAGAAAACAATAGGGCCTTCAGCCCCTTGGGCTTTGGCCCTAATAATAATAATAATCCTTAGAAGATCAAGAGGGCCCTTCGCCATTTCGTTGGCTTGGGCCCTAATAATAATAATCCTAAAGAAAACAATAGGGCCTTCAGCCCCTTGGGCTTTGGCCCTAATAATAATAATCCTAAAGAAAACAAAAGGGCCTTCAGCCCCTTACAGGGCTTTGGCCCTAATAATCCTAAAGAAAACAATAGGGCCTTCAGCCCTTGGCTTTGGCCCTAATAATAATCCTTAGAACAACAAGAGGGCCCTGCGCGCTTAATTCGCTTGGGCCCTAAAAATTAACAACTTATTACCAACACACAACCATTGATACACAACATTGCCACGACGTCGCAGTTACTAACTGGCAACGTCACAAAGTTACGTTGTGGCAATATATCCGGGAATCTCACTTTTCCGGTTGCCACAACGTAACTAGATACGTTGCCACGATGAAAGTTTGGTCACCAAATTACGCTGCAGTTACGTAACAGTCACGTATTTTGGTTAGCTGGGCTGACTTCGACCACCCATCACACCAGAACCGTTTTTGGAACCGAAACTTAGAAATCTTGCACGGTTCCAGTTCTTTTAAAAAAACACCGGTTCTCAGTTCCCAACCCTAGCAGTGTAAGATGTTTGTTTACAGTATATGTGACCTGATCCAGCAAAATGAGTCACAGTGACCCAAATTTCAAAATTGAGATTTTGGTATCAATGGAAAGATGAGACAATAAGCTTTAAAATGATAGTTTTAAAGATATACCCATTTGAATTATGGTCATCTGCCCTCTTTTTCAAATTGAAAACCCGAGAAAATCGGCCGTTTTTTTGTTGATATCTTTCAAAATCCATTGCATTAAAAGGGATAAACAATTTATTTTACAGCTTAATTTGACCAAAGACATTTTTATATATACAAATATAAACCAGGCTGAAGCTCAAATTATTTGAAAGTATTTATTTGAATTAACACTTTAAGACCTGAAGGCTTTTTTAGAGGTTTTTTTTTTTTTTTTTCCTGAGCGACACACAAAAGTAAAGACTCATAACTCCAAAACTGCAGCAAGGAGAGTCAAAAGGTAGGTATCATTTGATAGAAAACATTTAAAATTTTAAGAAAATATAAATTACTTTACATTTGGACATTTTCTTGCTGAGAAACAGCTGATAAAAGACAAAAATATATATACTTTTTTAAAAAATATTTTTTCTTTTTTTTATTTGACATGGAATAACTCAGGAACACATTAAGATCGCTAAAAAATATTTTTTGGTGATGCTCTCCTATATGTGAGCTGCATCTTTTTTCAAATTTCGTGGTGATAGCATAAAGAATAGTTTGAAAAATTGTTGATCATTTTTTCCGCAGCCAGGTGGCGCCAACGGGCGCTAAACTCCGGTTTAGAGGTGCTTCTCAGCACTCGTTAGGAGTTCAAAATGGTTAGATGCATTAAAAAGATGAGATTCTAAGCTTTAAAATGATATCTATTTTGTGTTATTCCACGTTGGCAAACGAACATGGGTGGGTCCGGGAACATTGGATACACACTGCATCCCGGAGAGATGAGAGACATGTTTATAGCCAAGTATGTTAAATCATTCCGTGAGTAATATCCTGTGATCAACGCAACATATTATATTGATTTTGGATTCATTTTAATCTTGAGAGTCTGCTTTAAATATTGATGTGCCTTTTTTATGATCTCTGCATTTTTCATGAAGTTATGAGCACGTGAAATATACATACCTGTATTCAGTTAGCAGCTGTACTATTTTTGTTGTAAACGCATATTAATCAGACTCATTAGAGGGTAAAAACAACGCAACATGTTGGAGGCTTGATATGAAAGCTTAAAGTCTCTGGTTTTGTATGCAAAAAGAATTTTTGTGCTACCTATATGGATTCAATTGTTATTGGCTTTTAAAGAGAGATGGGAGTTTTATTTTATAAGGCACGCTAGTCTGACAGGAGGATGGCTTCCCATTGTTAAAAATCAGTGTGTTTACATTTCTAAGATTTTTGATTGGTTCTATACAACGTGTAACACCATATTTGTACAGCAGAGATAATGACGTTTCAGGGGATACCGGGACATGCTCATAAGTGACGAGAGGAGTTGAGAAGTTCATTTCCAGCAAATTTAGTAAAACCATGTCAAATTTAATAGCCATTTAAATACCTTTACTCAATTATCTGGACTACGAAACTTTGGGAGATTATTTTTAAAAGTCTGTTCTTTGAAATTAGCTTAAAAAAATTGATTTTTTCATTGTTTTTCCACATTATTGGCCCATATCTTAACCCTGTACCGCATAGTGTTGCCATATGGCAACATACACTTTGTGTTCATTTCCTGGCCACTGTCTCTTTAAGATGTCTCTTTTTTTTATGTAATTAGTTTTTGGTAAATCGATAAAATGTCTGTGTTGCCATATGGCAACACTGCACAATAATGGAATGACATTATTATAATAGTTTAGATAGCTAGCAAAAGTTAGCTGCAGTCTGTTAAGCTATAACAATAAAAACATTATTGCTAGTGATATAATGTTGATTAGTCGTATGTTAAGGACTGCCATGGCATTTGTATTATGGATTAAATCAACATCAGAGATCTGCCATCACAGCCAGTACTGGCCCAGACCTACCACTGGCCTACCATTGTGTCTCAAAAAGGCAGGTGCAAGTGGATGTAAGTGTATTGTTAGGGTGAAGAGCACCAAATGTGATGTGTACCTGTGTCTCACCTCTGGAAAAAAAATGCTTTTTGAACTTTCATACAGAAAAAAGGTGAAGTTTCAAGGATTATGGGGGGTTCATGTTCATAACCTTCCTCTCATAAGATTGCTTAATGTTGAATTTTCATGAACTACAATATTTTTGGTTTTATGTAAATGTTTTATGATACATGATGAACAGTATTAGATTTGTTTTTTAACTGTCTACATTTGGAATTTGAATAATATTCACAAAAAACTTAATGAAATTCAAAGAATATAAAGCATTATTCAGCAAAATAATAAATTCCAAAAATAAAAGCACAAGATGTTGGAAAATAAGTATAAGGTGTTATTTATATTTACTGCTAAAGCTTATAATAGCACCAATTTATTCAATACAAACAACATTTCTGAGGAAAAATATTAATTATATACACTTACACTTATTTTAAGTTATTTCCACTATTGTACGTTGTTGCCATATGGCAACATATTATAAAGTACCTTAAAATAATGTTTTTTTTTTTCAATTTTTTTTTTACAGCACTTCAAGTTAAGCCATTCTAAGAAAAGAAAAAGAGTCAAATATTTTTTTTTTTTAAATTTATCATAATGTGTGCGGTAGAGGGTTAAAATAGAACGTTGCGACTTCCGACTCATTTCGCCAGATCGGGTCACATATAGCAGCTCACGCATTTCGAACTTCGTTTTACGCCTAAACGAAGAACGAAAAAGTTTTGTTTTAAGAACGAAGAACTTTGTTTTAAGTATATCAGGGCCTTTAATGTAGCATTGCGTCCAAATGTTGTTTTAGAATGTTACAAGTTATGTAGGAATTCCAGTGAACAGTCATGTCTATTCTCAGAAAAACATAACAAAAGCACAATAGAACTACTGTATATAAAAGCTATTCACATGAGCTACTCAACATAGGAAGAACAGACATGCCAACTAGTTACTGACCTGATGCAGACATATCTGAAGTGGACTGATATCGTTTTGGTCTAGAGCGAGGTTTATGTGAGGTAATGTCAAATGGAAATAAGCGGGGCAGCCAGAAATCTGTCCCAATGGCTCTCTGTGAGAGGGTGCTGCAGTTCCATTTTTCACCAAAGATTTACACTAAAAATTTGTGGGGCGCTGTAGAGCTGGGTAGGGCTCTAAGACTGGCTGCCCCACATGCCTGCAGAATTCATGCGCTACATTTTAAAGGTGCCCTAGAATCAAAAATTGAATTTACCTTGGCATAGTTGAATAACAAGAGTTCAGTACATGGAAATGACATACAGTGAGTCTCAAACACCATTGTTTCCTCCTCCTTATGTAAATCTCATTTGTTTAAAAGACCTCAGAAGAACAGGTGAATCTCAACATAACACCGACTGTTATGTAACAGTCGGGATCATTAATATGTATGACCCCAATATTTTCATATGCCAGCCCATGTTCAAGTCATTAGACAAGCCAGTATTAACGTCTGGGAGCCGTGCATAGCTGAATCATCAGACTAGGTAAGCAAGCAAGAACAATAGTGAAAAATGGCAGATGGAGCGATGATAACTGACATGATCCATAATTACATGATATTTTTAGTGATATTTGTAAATTGTCTTTCTAAATGTTTCGTTAGCATGTTGCTAATGTACTGCTAAATGTGGTTAAAGTTACCATTGTTTCTTACTGTATTCACGGAGACAAGAGAGCCGTCGCTATTTTCATTTTTAAACACTTGCAGTCTGTATAATGCATAAACATCTTCATTCTTTATAAATCTCTCCAGCTTTAGCCACGGAGCACTGTCAAACTCGTTCAGAATCAAATGTAAACATCCAAATAAATACTATACTCACATGATCCAACGCATGCATGCAGTATGCATGATGAACATCTTGTAAAGATCCATTTGAGGGTTATATTAGCTGAACTTTGTAAATGCACTGTATTAGAGTAGAGAGCTCGGGGGGCAGGGAGCTCGCAATTTAAAGGGGCCGCAGCCTGAATCGGTGCATAGTTAATGATGCCCCAAAATAGGCAGTTACAAAAATTAATAAAAAAAAAATCTATGGGGTATTTTAGCTGAAACACAGACACATTCAGGGGACACCTTAGACTTATATTACAACTTGTAAAAACTGGTTCTAGGATATAACCTGCTCACTTTATGTTATAAAATCTGAAAAAAAAAATTGTTGCAGAATGCTGAACACATTTATAATTTATTATTAATTCGGTGTATATAGAGGTCTATGTTTAGATGACGAGCCACGGCTGCATACTGCGGTAAAAATTGAAAATGTGGAGTTTTTATATTTATAACATGCAGTTAAGCAACATTACACGACCAAAAGTGCCGAATAGCATCACGATTGAAAATGTGACACTGATTTCATATGGCAGTTCAATAAACAAGTAATTACATTTTAGATGCAATATTGACTTTTTTTGTTCTATTTTAGCAGTGATAATAATTCAAACAAAGATCACAGCAGAACCATAATGCGTCACTCGGGCTTTCGTTACCTCACTGCTCTCTCCTGACAACTTTGGTGTTCTTTGAATAAAGAAACGCCGTATATAGTCACTATCACACAAGATAGCTCAGCATAGTTATAAAATGACATCTAACGTTAAGATATGCTTAGCACAAGACCAAACATTTCCGCGCTCATTATTGATTTCCGCACAGTAGCCTATTGATTAAAAATATATATATATATATATATATATATATATATATATATATATATATATATATATATATATATATATATATATATATATACGGTAGTGTGTGTAGTTAAACCATTAAAGAGTATAATGTACATTATAATATGAAAACATGAAATTTGGTCCTCCTATAACAGGGAATAATAATGACTTGTCTGTTTTATAGGCACTATAATCCAAACCACAGCATAGCTATTTGATATTTTAGCACCCGCTACAGTATTTAGATGATTATGATATGTGATATTTCACACCTTTCATATTACAGTTTGAATTAAAAATACAGTCTGAAGAAATATCTCATATAAACTGTTTAAAAATAATCGCATGCATTTTGTTATATTTGTAATATAATTTAGGAATAGGAATAGATTGGAAATTAGTTATTTATAAAGTTATAATATGTTGGCACTTCAAACAGTGGGCATAAAATTATGGAATTCCAAATCAAAGATAAATAGATTGTTAAATTTGCAGCATATTTTCATGACATTCACAGAAAATGACACACTCAACACATTTTCATACCTGGTGAACAAGAGCTTTATCATTTTATGATAATGATAAAATGATTTTAATGTTTCAATTGGACAAACATATATATTTTTTAAACATAAAAACAGGCCAGACCGTGCAAGATTGTCCATACAGAGATAACTAATTACAACCGTTGTGTTATTTTTTTCAACAGCGCATATAAATATTTAACACTTGATATATGCTACATAGTACGAGCAGCACTGCAGCTAAGACAATGCTATGTATACTCATTTTTGGTTTAAAACATCTATATTATGCCCAATTCAAAGCATTAAATCATTGCTTACAAATAAATTAACTATTTTAGAATCACTTCCCTCTTTTGGCTGACTTTGTTAAAATAACAGGGGCAGTGAATTTCAAAAAGTTTTGTTGTTGTCAGATGTCTGGGTTAAGTACATTCCTATATTCCCTCAGTCCTTTCAGCATTGACCCATTACCATGATCATCACGGTAAACACATGCACGAACAATGCACAATTCGTTTCAGTCTAAGGTTTGTTTTTGAAACTCTGACTGACTTTATGTAAATATTAAAAGGGCAGCCATTACATGAGCAGTCAAAGGCATTTTACACAGTATTCATTATAGTGGTCAAGCTTATGAAAATACAACTCCCCTCCCACACACACGAAAAACAAGGCCATAGAACAGGGGTGCCCAACCCTGTGCCTGGAGATCAACCTTCCTGCAGACTTCAGCTCCAGCCCTGCTCAACACACCTGTCTGTAATTATCAAGTGCTCCTGGAGATCTTAATTAGCTGATTCAGGTGTGTTTTATCAGGGTTGGAGCTAAACTTTGCAGGTAGGTAGATCTCCAGGAACAGGGTTGGGCACCCCTGCCATAGAGCCACTATGGGATTGCGGTACCTCAGGTTATTCAGAGCAGGCCCTGAAAAGAAAAGTACAAGTTAATGAAAGACACAAGGAACCCCTTGCTAGAACGTGCAATGCCAAAATCTCATTGTATCTTTAGTTACAATATAACCAAAGCTCATTAATATTCTCTTTTTCCATTAAAGATACAATTAGACTCAAAACTAGATTGACTGAACCTACACAATTTCTTAAAGTCGAAACAAGGTAGACCATACCTGCAAAAACAACATCAACATATGCTCTCATGCATTCAATCGGATGTATCTAAATACTCTCTAAATGGATCTCTCAATATCTGCAAAAATAATGTTTTTGGACATGCAAACAAATGTTTCACTGAGATTTGGTGCTAATCCAAAAAAATGGTTTTGGCCCCGTCCACAATGGATTTATTGAAAAATCATATTAAAATATTATTGCATTTCACAGTTTGAAAGCAGATACGTATCGAAGAGACAATACATTGGTGTGCTTTGTCCCATACAAATCTGCAAAAGTGTTTGCTCTGTCAGCAGCGTTTCTGTGAAATGTTTCTCCATTTCAAAACTGACTCAAATTTTTTTCGTTAGCCTTACCCTTTCCCACCCCACTGTTCATAAAGGGACTGGTTAAACTGCAACAACATAGCTCAATTGTTTTTCCATTCTGTAGAATTTGAGCAGAAATGTTTGTTTGAGGCTGTGGCTAACACACTGCCATATTTTGGTGGCAAAATGCCATGTTGGGTCCAAAAACTGAAGATGTGAAGAAAAAAACAGTGGACTGTAAGCATGAAGGCCTCGGACCATGCTAACATTGGTAGTGGATATGTTGGTGCTGGTGAATTTTGCCGTCAACGTGCGAGTGGGTATGTGTGTGAATGTCTGAGTAAATCTTTGGATAGACTTTGGGAGCAGCTTGGGCCAGCAAAAGCTGTTGTTGCTGCTGCTGAGCCAAATACTCCTCATAGGTGATGGAGCCGATGCAGTCTTTATCAGCAGCCGTGAACGCCCTGTCTCTGGGGGGCTGCCGGTGGCCGTTGGGTAAGGTCTGGGCTGAGATTATGGCTCCTGAGGAACAGTGCTTTCTGGACTGGCAGAACCAGAGCAGGACGGTACCTAAAATAAAGACCACTCCTGCGGGGATGCCGATGATGACAGGCCAGGGAAGACTGGGAGGCAAAACAGACGGGATTGGAGAGAATGGTGGCTTTGGGTCTAGATGAAGACAGAGATGTGAAAACCACAATGTAAAAACAAAACAAAACTAACAGTAGAATTCAAATATAGACCACATTCACATGTATCAGTGGCCCTGTTTACACCTGGTATTAACACTTTGCCATGGCCAAAAGCCCTGTGTATGTTTTGTCTTTTTATGCGCACAGTCGAACACACAGCCTTGCAAAGTATACTTCACTTGGCTCATATGCGTACACAGTAAGGATGGTAAGATTCACCAATTCACTTCAGTGGATCGGCATGTAAGTTAACGATGTGATGTATCATTTTATATAAATATGATGTATACACGGAATTGATCAAATGTACTAATTAACGTACACATCATTTACATAATGTATATTAGAATGTAAATCATGTAAAACATTTAAACCAAATAACTGCACAAGATTCTGTAATTAATCACAATGAATATATGTATATATATCTTGTATTTTATAAATAAGACATAGAATTTATTGTAAGGATGAATTAGAATGATCATAAGTTACAGTAAATACTTTTCTAAATTTACAAAAGATTTCTAACTCAAATAAATGTTGTTCTTAATTAGTTGTTCTCTATTAAGGAATCCTGAAAAATTTATCACTGTTCCCTTTTGAAAGGGAACTCGCACTGTGTCGAAACGCTTATGGGGAATGCCTCCACGTGAACCAGTGTCTGAAATGCTTATAAAATCATGGCAATCCTTTTGGCGGGCGACAGTCTATGACGTCAGTTTTGGTGCGACCCAGAAATATATATAAGTAGCGCCTAGAGAACATGTCATCCTCTTTTCATCTTCAGGGACTGTGTTGTTTGAAGCGCAATATCAATAAGGTATGTCTGACAAATGTTTAAGAAAGTGTGTGGATCCGTGTCCTAGGTTTTTGACACCTGATGACACACAATTTGTGCGTTTTTTGTCTGGGAGAAGAGCAAGTATGGGTATGCGTCAATGCCTCCTAATGACGAGATGCTAAAAGCTCTGGTCCTGCCTTCAAAGCCCCTTAAGATGACATCTTGCATGAATGGCAGGGCATATGTGGCAACGGGTCAGGCTGGTGCTGCCTTGCACACTATGGCTTTGCTGCAGGCATTTCAGGCGGACCTGCTGAAGGATTTGGACCAGGAGCAGGGTCTCTCCACTAATGTGGTAGAAGAGCTGCGGCGCACCAAGGATCTTGCTCTCCAGGCCACCAAGCAGACTGCTGCCTCAATTAGTAGATCGATGGCAGCAATGGTGGCCACGGAACCTGGCTGACATCAGGGAGAAAGAGAAGGGCTTTCTCCTCCATGCGCCGGTTTCACCCTCTAAGCTTTTAGGCACCTCCGTCGAGGCGGTGGTGGGAAAGTTCAGATAGGTGAAGGTGCGCTCGGCAGTGTTTAGGACGTGCATACCACTGAGATCCGAATCCGGGCCCAGACAGACAGGATGTCCAGGTACGTCCTGATTCAAGGATTAGAAACAGGGCCAGAGGTCCAGTGTCACCTCTCGGGCACCTCCTCCTCCTAGGAGTAGGTCCCAGAGAAGGCGGGACTCTAGGAAGAAGAGGGATCTAAGGGTGATCCAACACAGACATGAGGAGGAGTTCCCCATTAGCGTTACGACGCAGTGTCTCATTCCCTGTTCTCAGTGTAACTGTTTTCAACATTGACAATAATAATAAATGTTTCTTGGGCAGAAAATCAGCTTATTAGAATGATTTCTGAAGGATCACTGAAGATCGGAGTAATGATCACAGGAATTACTATATTAAGATAGAAAACAGTTATTTAAAAGTTTAATAATATTTCACAATATTACCATTTTTACTGTATTTATGATTAAATAAAAGCAGCCTTGGTGAGCCTAAGAGACTTATTTCAAAACAAAAATATTTTTTTCAAGCTGTCTATGCTGTAGTTACAGTAGCAAAAATACCATGAAAAATTAGCTTGACTTAATATTATAAGTTGACTTCTGTGAACAATTAAAATGCTACAGAAGTCTAATATGTGTCCCAGAGAATGATACTGACCAGGCAGCACAGTAAGGAAGGCACTGCGGAAGCTGTAGCCCATGGTGTTGGCCCCCAGGCAGATGTACATGCCAGCGTCCTCCTCTTTGGCTCGAGTGATGAGTAGCTTGTTCAAATAGGAGCCGTCTGGTCGTGACCACACTTCACCAGTGGGCAACACAATGAAGCGATGGTCTCCAACCTCAATAGTGGAGTTGTACTTGCTCTCACCACCTGGTTCGACCCTCTTCAACCATTGGATAACCGGCTTGACGTCACTGCGCACTTTGCATTGAAAAGACGTGGTGCCACCGTAGTCTACTGTAGTATTTACTGGATGAGTGCCCGTCAAGATGGGTTTGGAATTTGTACGCTCTGTAATGAAATAAGGAAGATTTTATTTCCTAATCAGTATTTAACACAATTATGGGTCTGTGCTGTTCAGATTGGTCTTTCTATTTTCTGTTCTAAAAATGTTATGCTATTTTATACTATTTTGAATAAGGAAAAAATGTCACGATTAATAATAAACTTCCCACTGTTAGGATGTGGTTGTAAAGTCAGTAGACATAGCCGCGATTTAATCTGGAGCAAATAGCAATTGAACTGGATAAAATCTTTCTTTTAATCTTTCTTTTAATTCTTTACTACTAAATGTCACTGCTCTGTCACACTAGTCTTTACTAAACCAAACTAACCACTCAAATGGTAACTGAACCTTGCCAACTTTAAACTCTACTTTACAACACTCAGATTCCACTTAGGAATGTACAAACCCGATTCCAAAAAAGTTGGAACACTGTACAAACTGTGAATAAAAATGGAATTCAATAATTTACAAATCTCATAAACTTATATTTTATTCACAATAGAATATAGATAACATATCTGGTGAATCCAAAATGGTCAATATTCATTTATGCATATTCAGTTATTCATATTCTATGTTAATCATTCATTATTAATCATTTTAAATCACTCATTATCATTTATTGATTATGATTTCAATGGTACTTATGATTACAAGTATTCTTATCATCTTACTTATATTACTCACATATAATCACTTATATTCAAGTAAAACCACATATTCACTCCATATTATTGCTCTTTTGTTATTCTGATCTTTTTTGTGTTTCTTTCACCTGTTGAACTCTGTGACTTTGAAGTTCCAAGTGAACTTTAAGTTTTCTGGGTAAAAGAGGGCTTGGTACCTTTGTGGTTGTGTTTGTCACAGACACGTCAGGTTCCAACGTCACCCAATCACAGCGCGCACCATCTCCAGAATACTAATCACCGCCACCTGCACCTCATCACTCCCCTCATCAGCTGCTCCATAAAACCCTCACACTCACAGCACTCCACGTCCGGTCTCGTTTGCATACCCTACCAGTTTATGCTTACCTCAAGGACTCCCCTTCGCATACCTACCTGTCTCCATCGTGTCGATTCCTGTTGTGTTCTTCGTCTGCCTCGTGAGTGTGTTCCCGTCAGCTTCCAAGTGCTCCAACGGTCTCCAGTCTCCAGCGTCTAACTCCCTGCAAAGAAAAGGACAGTAACTATTCCAAGTATTCCCAGTTCAAACCTTTCTACTACCAGTTCACTCACCTGTTTCATTCCCCTTGCTCTCCTGTGGTCAAAATAAAGACTGTGTTAAGTGATACCTGTGTCTGTCCTCCGTCTACTGTAACAGAAGACCGGACCAACACCGCTGACCCAGGATGAGCCAACCCGATCCCCTTTCAGGATTTGGTGGATGCGCTTCGGCGCACGTTAATAACTCAACCATCGTCACCATCTCCAGTTCCTCCATCTTCACCAGCACCAGCACCAGCTAGCCCCACAGAGAACGTCAACACTCCTCCTTCACTGCCGCCGTACGCCAGTCCCATGGCCAAACCGGCGCCCTACTCAGGATCGGCGGAGGATTGCAGCGGATTCCTGCTGCAATGCACACTGGTCCTGGAGATGCAGCCGCACCTGTACCCAAGTGATACTGCCAAAATAGCAATCATTATCTCTCAGCTCAGCGGCAAAGCATTAAAATGGGCCGATTCCATCTGGTCCCAGCAGGGCGCTGCAACCCAATCCTACTCGTCGTTTATTTCCCACTTCCGGGAGGTATTCGGGAAACCCATCACAGACTCTTCAGCTGGTGAGAAACTCTATAATTTGAAACAAGGCTCTATGTCTGTTTATGATTATGCTTTGCAGTTCAGAACGCTTGCAGCCCTCAGCGGATGGAACGAACAAGCCCTGATAACGAACTACCGGCAAGGATTGGAACCTCGGGTGCGGCGGCAACTCGCTGCCTGCGAGGACAACATCGGCCTAGAAAAGTTCATTCAGCTCTCCATCCGCTGCGCCACTCGCATGCAGGCGTGCCTCCAAGAGCACCAGGACCAGTTCTTCTCCACCGTGCCACTCTGCCGATCCGAACCCGTCAGCACTCCAGAACCAGCTCAAGAACCCATGGAAGTAGAAAACTCTCGTCTATCCGCCTCACCCTTCGTCTCTGTCTCTACTGTGTTGAACCGGGGCATGTGATTGCTGCATGCCCCACACGACCGCCGCGACCCCTGGTGAGTGCCATTATTCCTGCCACTCAAAAGATGAAACCACTCACTACTGCCGTCAATCTTACTGCCGCTAATGTTTCACTTACAGTGGTCGCGCTCATCGACTCGGGGTCCGCCGGCAACTTTATCTCTGGTGCCCTCTGCCGTCAACTCCGCATCAAGACCTCTCCGACTACGACCATCTACAAGATCCGCTCCATAACCGGCCGACCCCTGAGCCGTAAGTGCGTCCGCTTTGTGGCAGGACCCGTTAACATTCAAGTTGGACTTCTACATCAAGAAGAGGCACATCTGGTGGTTCTGGAGGATTCAACCGCTGACGTGGTTCTGGGGCGCCCCTGGTTGGAGCAGCACAATCCGACCATCTCCTGGAAAACGGGCAAAGTCCTGAAGTGGGGCGACACTTGCTTCAAGCACTGTT
The DNA here is from genome assembly GCF_024489055.1 of Chanodichthys erythropterus. Taxonomy (NCBI): domain Eukaryota; kingdom Metazoa; phylum Chordata; class Actinopteri; order Cypriniformes; family Xenocyprididae; genus Chanodichthys; species Chanodichthys erythropterus. The sequence continues at coordinate 24,159,428 of NC_090221.1, read as the reverse complement.
TGACGGATCTGCCAGTTCCACCAAACTCCTCACCTGATCTCTCTCTCTGCGCCACGTCCATCGAAAGTCCTGTTGAACAACGTTCTGTGGATATCCCCGAGTGTTACTCCCCCTTCAGCGACGTATTTTGCCCTCAGCGGGCTTCCAAGCTGCCTCCACACCGGCCATGGGACTGCGCCATCGACCTGCTTCCGGGTGAACCAGTGCCCAAAGGAAAGATCTACCCGCTTTCCATCCCGGAGGAGAAGGCCATGGAGGATTACATCAAGGAAGCCCTCGCTCAAGGTTACATCAGGCCATCTACTTCCCCTGCTGCTTCCAGTTTCTTCTTTGTGGCTAAAAAGGACGGAGGCTTGCGGCCCTGTATTGACTACCGTGCACTCAACAAGATTACAGTTAAGTTCCGTTACCCCCTTCCTCTCGTCCCGGCTGCCCTAGAACATCTCCGTGGTGCCACTGTGTTCACGAAGCTGGACCTCCGCAGCGCGTATAACCTCATCCGGATACGTGAGGGGGACGAGTGGAAGACTGCCTTCATCACCCCTACTGGCCACTACGAGTACTTGGTCATGCCGTATGGACTAGTCAACGCCCCCTCCGTATTCCAGGACTTCATTCATGAGGTGCTCCGGGAGTTTCCCCATCGGTTTGTCCTGGTCTACATAGACGACATTCTCATCTACTCCCGGAGCCAGGCCGAACATCGCCAACACGTTGCGGAGGTCCTCACCCGCCTTCGCCAATACCATCTGTTCCTCAAGGCCGAAAAATGCACTTTCCATCAACCCTCCATTTCGTTCCTGGGATATAACATCGACCACAGTGGCATCCGGATGGACGAGAGGAAGGTGGAATCCCTCACCAACTGGCCAGAACCCACCACCATTAAAGAACTCCAGCGCTTCCTCGGTTTTTCAAATTTCTACAGAAGATTCATCAAAGGTTACAGCTCTATCGCCCATCCACTTACCAGCTTACTCCGCAACCAGCCCAAGTCTCTGTCCTGGACCCCGGCAGCCACCAACGCCTTCAACCAGCTCAAAGAAGCCTTTACCACCGCTCCCTTACTCGTACACCCTGACCCAGAGAAACAATTCATTGTTGAAGTGGACGCATCGACCACCGGAGTGGGAGCAGTGTTATCGCAGCAGCAGGGGACCCCAAGTAGACTCCATCCATGCGCCTTCTTCTCCCACAAGCTCAGCCCGGCGGAAGTCAACTATTCCATCGGGGACAGGGAACTTCTAGCGATCAAGCTTGCTTTGGAAGAGTGGAGGCATTGGCTGGAGGGAGCCAAGCATGCGTTCTTGGTATTAACAGATCACAAAAACTTGGAGTACCTTCGCTCTGCGAAAAGATTGAACCCTAGACAAGCTCGCTGGGCCATGTTTTTCTCCCGCTTTAACTACACCATCTCCTTCCGTCCTGGTACGAAAAATGTGAAAGCGGATGCTCTCTCACGTCTGCATGCCCCAGAAGAAAAGACTAAGGAACCTGAACCCATTATTCCTAGCTCCCTCATTGTGAGTCCCATTACGTGGTCAGAAGAGACCATTCCCTCCTCCAATGCCTCCACTAACCCTCCGCCGGGCTGTCCACCAGGCTTGCTCCATCTTCCACGGACACAACGCACTCCCACCATTCACTCAGCCCACACGTCACTTGGCACTGGTCACCCGGGGGCCAATGAGACCCTCTCGTTGCTGAAAGAACGCTTCTGGTGGCCAGGGATGGCAGCCGACGTCAGAAGGTACGTGCAGGGCTGTAGGGAGTGTGCCATCTCCAAGTCTCCTCGTCATCTGCCAGCTGGGAAACTCCTTCCGCTGCCCGTTCCAGATCGCCCCTGGTCACACCTAGGAGTGGACTTCATAACTGATCTCCCTGTCTCAGACGGATACACCACTATCCTAGTTGTCGTGGACCGGTTCTCAAAGTCATGTCATTTAATTCCACTTCCTGGATTACCTACTGCAATGGAGACCTCCGAAATACTCTTAAACCAAGTCTTCAGATACTTTGGAATTCCAGAAGATATCGTCTCCGACCGTGGGCCTCAATTCATATCCCGTGTATGGAAGTCATTCTACTCACTCCTAGGTGTGGCCGTCAGCCTCACATCTGGATATCACCCCCAGTCGAACGGGCAGACGGAAAGGAAGGTTCAGGAGATTGGCCGCTTCCTCCGTACCTTCTGTCATGACCACCAGGACTCTTGGAACCAGTTCCTGGGTTGGGCCGAGTACGCCCAAAACTCTCTCCGACAGTCAACTACTGGGCTTACACCGTTTCAATGCGTACTCGGTTACCAACCCCCACTGTTCCCCTGGGATGGGGAACCCTCCAACGTTCCTGCAGTGGATTACTGGTTCCGAGAGAGCGAGAAGGTCTGGGACTCAGCTCACCACCAGTTGCAACGAGCCCTGCGCAGACGCAGAATGGTAGCCGACCTCCGACGCTCTAACACCCCAGTATTCCAGCCTGGTCAGATGGTCTGGCTATCCACCCGTGACATCAGACTGCGTCTGCCCTGCAGAAAGCTGAGTCCCAGGTTCATTGGCCCATTCCCCATCGTCAAGCAGGTCAACCCGGTCACTTATCAACTCCGGCTGCCACAAGGGTACCGTATACATCCCACTTTCCATGTGTCACTCCTCAAAGCTCACCATCCCTCTGTTCTTCCCACAGGACCTGACGTGGCTCCCGCCGAACCCCCCCTTCCACTCATCGTGGAAGACGGAGCTGCGTACGAGGTGCGAGAGATCTTGAACTCTCGGCGTCGTGGTGGTCAGCTTGAATACCTGGTGGATTGGGAAGGATATGGTCCCGAAGAACGCTCCTGGGTCCCAAGGGACGACATCTTAGACCCCAGTTTACTCCAAACCTTCCATGACAGTCACCCTGAGAAACCGGCACCGCGGGGAAGAGGACGACCACCACGGCGTCGGGGTTCTCGGCCCTCTGGAGCCCTCTGGAGCCATGGAGGGGGGGGTACTGTCACAGACACGTCAGGTTCCAACGTCACCCAATCACAGCGCGCACCATCTCCAGAATACTAATCACCGCCACCTGCACCTCATCACCCCCTCATCAGCTGCTCCATAAAACACTCACACTCACAGCACTCCACGTCTGGTCTCGTTTGCATACCCTACCAGTTTATGCTTACCTCAAGGACTCCCCTTCGCATACCTACCTATCTCCATCGTGTCGATTCCCATTGTGTTCTTCGTCTGCCTCGTGAGTGTGTTCCCGTCAGCTTCCAAGTGCTCCAACGGTCTCCAGTCTCCAGCGTCTAACTCCCTGTAAAGAAAAGGACAGTAACTATTCCAAGTATTCCCAGTTCAAACCTTTCTACTACCAGTTCACTCACCTGTTTCATTCCCCTTGCTCTCCTGTGGTCAAAATAAAGACTGTGTTAAGTGATACCTGTGTCTGTCCTCCGTCTACTGTAACAGTGTTGAGTTCCTGCCAAAATTTTACCAGAGCGTAGATGTTCTTAGAATTGATCACAGTTATACTTTTTCTGCAATAATATTTTGTATCTCTGTATTCAAATGAAAGGGGATTTAAAAAAAAAAAAAATGTTAACTCATTATTGTTTTGTTTCAATGAAGGTGTTAACCCACCCTTTTTGGGCCTATTTTTGGGTGTTTGTACTCCATTTGATAATGTCAATCACCACGAGACCATAAAAATTACCCAATGACTGTTTGGATAGCAGGAAATCATCAAATGTCATGAATTTCTTTAAAACCTCCAAAATAACGGAAAGGTTCATTCTGACCTTTCTTATCTATCCAAACAAGACCTGGAAGGGTGAAGGGTAAGTTTTTCCAATCTTAAGGTATAAAACCTGGCTCATTGTCTCAACTGGTACCCTTTCCTGCTATCCTGACTGGCATCTTGCTGTCTTGTTGGCGCCATTTCTAATGATTTCCTTGCAAATTACTATACTCAGATTCCAGAATGTTCTTATCATAGATGTTCGATTTCTGATTTTTATTTTATCTTTTGGTTTTATTAAATATTTTCATTATCGGTTGAAGTTTTCGTGTGAGGCTGAATTTAATTGAAATTTAATTAAAATGAATAAATAATTTTTCTTCAACATTATTACGGCCTGGATCTCATTTCCTCAAGTTTCTGCATCAATATCAAATGTTGAAAGTGAGACATTTTGAAATGTCATGCCAAATATTGGCTCATTTTGGATTTCATGAGAGCTACAAATTCCAAAAAAGTTGCGACAGGTAGCAATAAGAGGCCAGAAAAGTTAAATGTACATATAAGGAACAGATGGAGGACCAATTTGCAACTTATTAGGTCAATTGGCAACATGATTGGGTATAAAAAGAACCTCTCAGAGTGGCAGTGTCTCTCAGAAGTCAAGATGGGCAGAGGATCACCAGTTCCCCCAATGAACACAATCCACTGTGCCATTCGCTGTTGCCGGCTAAAACTCTATAGGTCAAAAAAGAAGCCATATTTAAACATGATCCAGAAGCGCAGGCGTTTTCTCTGGGCCAAGGCTCATTTAAAATGGACTGTGGCAAAGTGGAAAACTGTTCTGTGGTCAGATTAATCAAAATTTGAAGTGCTTTTTGGAAAACTGGGACGCCATGTCATCCGGACCAAAGAGGACAAGGACAACCCTTGTTGTTATCAGCGCTCAATTCAGAAGCCTGCATCTCTGATGGTATGGGGTTGCATGAGTGCGTGTGGCATGGGCAGCTTACACATCTGGAAAGGCACCAGCAATGCTGAAAAGTATATCCAAGTTCAAGAACAACATATGCTCCCATCCAGATGTTGTCTCTTTCAGGGAAGACCTTGCATTTTCCAACATGACAATGCCAGACCACATATTGCATCAATTACAACATCATGGCTTCGTAGAAGGATCCGGGTACTGAAATGGCCAGCCTGCAGTCCAGATCTTTCACCCATAGAAAACATTTGGCGCATCATAAAGAGGAAGATTCGACAAAGAAGACCTAAGATAGTTGAGCAACTAGAAGCCTGTATTAGACAAGAATGGGACAACATTCCTATTCCTAAACTTGAGCAACTTGTCTCCTCAGTCCCCAGACATTTGCAGACTGTTATAAAAAGAAGTGGGGATGCCACACAGTGGTAAACATGGCCTTGTCCCAACTTTTTTGAGATGTGTTGATGCCATGAAATTTAAAATCAACTTATTTTTCCCTTAAAATGATACATTTTCTCAGTTTAAACATTTGATATGTCATCTATGTTGTATTATGAATAAAATATTGAAATTTGAAACTTCCACATGATTGCATTCTTTTTTTATTCACAATTTGTACAGTGTCACAACTTTTTTGGAATCGGGTTTGTATTTAAAGTTTATTCAGTTATTTATTTGTGAGGCCATACCATAGATATAGATTATAATATAATATAGATAATACTATAATATGAATAATATCATATAGAAATACATTTTAATAAAAAAAATAAAATATATATTTTTTTTAAAATATGCATTCCTAATGATACGCTATTAATTGATTGAGACAATTTGGCTGGTGCTGCAGTGCATTAGTGCATGCCAAAGAGCTATGAAAGAAGTAATGTTAAACTGTTGCTACATGTTCATTCTTTCAGTCTACACTATATAAGTGGGTTATCAAAAGCTGCATCACATTCCAGGAGAACATCAATGAGATGAGGTGAATGACTCACGGATGACTTCCACTTTATAAGTGGCATTGATCTCCCCAGCACGGTTGGATACGTGACATGTGTATTTGCCACTGTGTTCAGGCGTAAGGTTCTTCAGGCTGAGAGTCCATTTCTTCTTCCGGCCCTCGCCCACCTCCTCGGCCGTCAGAGGCCTGCTGTCCTTCAGCCAGATGATATCAGGTCTGGGGTTGCCGCTTGCGGTGCACTTAAGCCTTACTGAGCTCCCCACCGGCCGGGCAATCACGCGCTTTCTCATTTTGGCCGGCTGTGTGAAGCGGGGACGCACTACAAAGAAAGAAAGAAAGCAAGAAAGAAAGAAAGAAAGAAAGAAAGGATAAGGTTAGACAGCAACATTCTATTTTGGACTAGAGTAAAACCTGACTGGAACAGATTAGCAGTTTTTTCAGGTTTACAGCCTACTTTAGTAAGAAGCTTGTCAGAAGCATGTCTGTGTCAAATTTAACTTCAAAACTGAAAAAAATAAGAAATGATTTACAGTTTACAAGAAAATCTTTTCTTTTGTTAGACGTTTTTGAGGGGATTTTTAATTTAAGATTATAAACTAATTTAAATTGATTTTTTAAAGTAGCTAACGTTATGATAGAATATGTGTAATGCCATTTATGCTTAATTAAAAACAGCAATTTTTACACAAATTCAGTAAGAAATACTAAAAAGAATCTAAAAAAAAATTCATTAAGAATAATAATAATAGTTGCAAATACTCAAAATATCTGGAAATGTAGTTTCATTACTTCAAAAACATTACTTAGAAACAAGTTCTAAGAATTTGGGGGAATAAAAATAGCATCACATGGCAAAACATCTTAATATCCATCTTTATTTTCTTTTGATTTTGGAGATAAAAATATTACAGATTTTTATTACATTTGTCCAATTTAGATCTATTTCTATATCTTAATGCATACTGCTTTTCCACTTACTGCTTAAATAAATAAAAGGAGAAAGGTGCAATACTGATTCATCATCAGAATTTACACAACACCGCTAAAATTACAAAGAAAATAAAGCATAAAGGAGCGGACATTAAGTTCTTGTGTGGGCAAATTTACTGAGCGAAGCACCACACCATGAATGCAATCTGATAAAGCAAACAGCAGCTCCTCTGTAGTTTCACTCCATAGTTCCCTGCTGACTGTTACTGCTCACAGCAGACAAACACCACAAAAGCAAATACAATAATGAACTAAGCATCTCCCAGTAGCAGCCATCAAAACTGTTATGGTCCACAGTACAAAAACAAACCTCTTTGAACACTCCAGATTTAAGCAGTGCTCCAATATCATATCAGATGGTGGCTGTCAGAGGGGAATGGAATGCTTCCCCCTCACACTTCACATGAATAGCCTGCTCTTTGGCTTGTCAAACGCAATTACCAAAGCAAATACTGGGCTCCAGAGGTAGAAGTGTGTGACTCCGGGAGTAGTGGGCCATGGGAAATAGTTTGGGGACCGTCCAATCTCAGAGCACAGGTCTACCTGTCAGTATCTGGGAAGATTCAGTCACATGTGCCGGCTTGGAGATGAGGGTTTGATGGGGAAATAGAGGGATGACAGACAGTACATGCTGTCCAAATACTCTGTAACAGGCTCAGTTTCCATTCAGTAGGTCATGTTTTTCCATAAGGCCACACATCAAACCTGGATCACTAATCCTTTTCTAGTACACAGCACGCTGTCATATTGTGCAAGACCATTAATTTATTCTCATGCCTTTGAGTACTAATAGTGTATATTATTCTAGTCTATAGTAACACCAGTGCTACTACAGTGTACTACAACAAAGCAGCAGCAGATATCATTGCTACTATACTACAACAAAACCACAACACTGAAATGCTACAAGAAAATGTCACCACTACTATACTACAAGGAAACGGCAGCACTGCTATTGACAAGAAAATATCAATGCTACTATAAGAAAGTGGCACAGCTACTATACTACAACAAAATGGCAGTGTTGAAATGTTACAAGAAAATGTCACCTCTAATATACTATAAGAAAATGGCGGCACTGCTATACTACTAGAAAATGTCACTGCTACTCTGTAGTAGAAGAAAACAGCAGCACTGCTATGCTACAAGAAAATGTCACCACTACTATACTGCAAGAAAAGACAGTGCTGCTATACTACAAGAAAATATTCCTAAATTACAAGAAAACGGCAGTGCTGAAATTAGGGTTGCCACCCGTCCCGTGGAATACGGAATCGTCCCGTATTTACAGGCAAAACGATTTGTCCCGTATTTTACATAGGTCCACATTATGCAGCATCCCATGCAAATCACCCCACCTGCGTTGTGTGAAGACATGTCCTATTCTGCCCCTGATTGGGTAATACTCGCTGCCATCTGTTCATCACCGACAGTGCATCTGTTCACACCGATTTCAATGGCAGATATCTTATTATAATGTCCATTGGTATCAATCTTAATATTTTATGAAAACATGTTTTAAGTATTGATATACCACCACTGGCACGCCATCGGGACTGTGGTCATCGTGGCCCCGAGGAGCGAGGCCCCCGCTGCAGCAGGCGCCCCTTATTTTTCTGTATTCAGGGTGGCAACCCTAGCTGAAATGCTACAAGTAAATGACACCTCTACAAAACTACAAGAGAACGTCAGCACTGAAATGCTACAAGTAAATGGCACCACTACAAATGTCAGCTGCTATGCTACCAGAAAATGGCACAGCCACTAAACTACAAAAAAATGGCAGCACTGCAGTGCAACAAGAAAATGTTACTGCTACTATACTACAAGAAAACGGCAATGCTGCTATGCTACAAGAAAGTGCTAAGCTACTGTACTACAAGAAAACGACAGAGCTGAAATACTACAAAAAAATGTCACCGCTACTATACTGTAAGGAAGCACCAGCGCTGCTATGCTACAAGAAAATATTGTAGAATACTACAAGAAAACAGCAGTGCTGCTATGCTACCACAAATGCTATCATTGCTACAGATCACTGTTTTGTGACCTTTTCAAAGACTGCTGGAAATAGAAGATCTAAGCCCCTTTACTATATCTAAATTTTTCAAAGTTCTATTTTTTCATGTTCTTCTTTACATTTCTAATACAATGTAAAACAAAAAGTTGCAATTCATGAAAAGCAGCTTATGAAACATTTTGGCAGCTGCTGTGCATATTTTCAGTGACTTTCTGGACAGCAATTATGAAGGAGATCAAAGGGGATCAGAGGACTGCAGCACCTTACCCAGTTTTCCTGTCAGGTCACTGGAGTACTCGGTTTCACCAGCTGGTTTGACACCTTCCCTCCTAGCACTGGAGTCATCTAAAGAGAGAGGGAGAATTGAGTATTTACATATCAAAATAGCTGCATGCTTCGATAAATATGAGAATAAACTATGAGACACATATTTGGGTTCAATCAGATTACTATAATTCCTTAGCCAAATCACTGCAATCCTTCAACCACCTAAACCAAAATATACAACTGTCTTCCAACCAGCTGACTAGAGAGCAAACATGATACTGTAGCTGAGAGCCTTTAAATATTAAATATTTCAGGACTTGAGAGTGTCAGAATAAGGCCAGAAACATAGTTTAATCAAGTACGCAAAAGTAGACATTGCCATTGCATTACAGGCATGCAGTTTGCTGAACATGCTTAAGGTGCGCTCTTGCATTTCAGGGGTGGTAACGTGATATAGTTTCCTTCAGATGTTTCTGTCATTAATCCGGATGTGTTCTAATTCAAGTCAATATGTTCTTAAACAAGCTGACAAGATTCTTTTCAAACTGCTGAGCACAGCAACAGTTTGCTGTGCTCAGCAGCAAACATTAAACTATGTTTCTGGCCTTAACTCATGTACAAATTATAGAGTATGTTTTGGGCCTAAAGGTGACTCAGATATTGTCAACATTTACACAAGTATACAAATGTGAAAATTTATGGAAATTAACAAACAACAACAACAACAAAACAGTATTTTTTGATTACAAAAGTTGAAGATGTTACAATAAATTTGAGGAACATCTACAAAAAACGTTTGAAAATTGTGTTTTTGAAGCAATTTACAAAGATCTTAAAGGGATAGTTCACCCTAAAATGAAAATTACGTCATAATTTACTCACCCTGGTGTAGTTCTAATGCTGTATGCCCTTCCTTCTTTTATGGGCCAAAAAAGTGAAAAAAGAGAATTAAAAAAAAAAAAAAAAAATGTCACGCTTGTGCTCATCCATATAATGGCAGTGAATAGCACCCAGCATTCAAGCTTTTTAAAAAGATGTGAAAGTATCACAGATTGATCCCATGCAACATGTGCCGTTTATTTCAAGCGTTCTGGGGGTATATGATAGGGTTTGGTGAAAAACAAACCAAAATTTAATTTATTATTTAACAAAAACATTATTTTGCCCAGAAAAAGCACATAAGTTGTGAGAAATCAAGGTTACCAAAAATCCAACATGAAATACAATGCCAAATCCAACATGAAATACAATGCCTAGAAATCCCAAAAAAGTATCTGTGTACTCAGTTTGTCTGATGACAGTCAGAATGACAGTTGACAGATGTGAACGCAATAACTTCTTGTTACAACAAGCACAGTGGATATATTCAACTCAGAGAAGAAGGTACATGGGTTGTATTTAATGTCACATTTTTGTTGATTTTGATTTTTTACATCATGTGTGCTTTTTATGGGCAAGATAGAGTGAACTGCGCAGAGCTAATAGAGTCTCAAGAACGTGCGTCGACCAACAGCCAAGGTCAATTCATTAAATTTCAGTTTGTTTTGCACCAAACAAACTGAAATTTTATACCTCCAGAACACGTGTAATATGCAGCATGTCGCATGGGATCATTCTGTGATACTTTTGATTCATTTTTTAAAAAGCTTGATGCTGACATTTTTTTTAATTCTCCTTTTGAGGTCCATAAAAGAAGGCCACACTGCAACAGCAGGGTGAATAAGTGACGACTTAACTTTCATTTTAGGGTGAACTATCCCTTTAAGTTCTACTGAATCTTCTCACTTGAGAAGATATGTTCAAAATTCAAGGCAAACATCTAAAGTCTTATGAGGTGAAGAGTGAAAAGTATGGCTGGAAATCTGTGGCCCTTCTGCTCTAGTTACAGCCCCAGCTCATCCGTCCACCACATGACTGGCATTTTCAGCCCTGTCAGGTCTTTGAAGCTGTCGGCAGGATGGTTTGATCTGAGGATGTACACAGTTAAACACTCCTGCAGGAGAGAATCCAGTCTGGGCAAAGGAAAACATCTCATTGTTGGGCTAAAAGCTTAATTACTATGACTCTTACCCTTCACTGAGCCCCTCATGTACAGTCACTCTACACATAGCTCTTTTGTTCATGTCGGGCTCACGCTCATTGCAACCATTGCACATACATTTTCATTGGCACCTTAACAGCAGTTTCAGGATTACCCATATGTTTGTCATTTTAACATTATTCATAAATGTAGTTTGTATGTTAAAAACTGCTCCAGAACTTCCTTAACATATACAGTATAGTACTCTATGAGCTCATAAACCATGCACACATACTTCAAGACTTCACAGCGCCTATCAAGGTGTCTGAGGAAAAACTGAGTTTGATTCATGGAAAGTCAACAAATCTTGGAAGGAAGAGGGTTGTCAGGTTTGTAAACCAAACAAACTCCTTTTTCTCTTTCATTAAGGCAAAGTGACACCACAGCGTGCCGCATTTCACACGTCGACCATCTAGGCATGTTCATAATTTCAAACAAGCTCAATATAACAGAGATGTTTTGTTTTATATTTGCTTTCATGTCTGCATTGGAGACAGCAGTAGAAAACAGGCCTTTTCTGTAGGAAATCTGAGCGCAGGGCTCTGCTCCACTGGGTTTTCAGCAGGCTTGTGGCTTTCTAGATGTAATGTTCATTGGTGAGGTAGTGGACTGGGTACCCTCTTTTGCTTTCTGGCAAGAGTTTCTGTGGACTTTGGCTAGAGCTGCTAGTCCCTCACAATGCATGAAACATCCAACTTGGCTGTACCACGTCTTTCAGGGGTAGCAAAAACCCTCTAGTGTCCAAGACTTATTGCGCTTGCATGTTCAGTTTACGACCTCCAGTGCTGTCAAAAAATAAGAATTGTTGCATTGATGAAGTTGAACAGTCACATCATGTTTTTCCGAAAGCAAAGCAATCACCTTTGCTCAAAGCAAAGCAGTGTTTCTGAACACAACATGCTAATTATGCTGTCATCCTCTATATCTTTGGTGAAGGCTATGAAATCAGAGAGGGTTTGGAGATAACCGTCATGAGTAAAAAGTCGAAAGGAGAGACAATATGGGGTGCTAGCTGTTAGCCTTTACCTTGGCATTGATTTACTGAATTCCAAAACTAGCTTATGGAAACCATTACCAACTTTACTGCTACACAGCTCTGTATTAACAGCCAGTTCTAAACTGTGAAAATTTATGGGCCGTGGTCAAAGCAGAGACGTTTACATTACTGACTACAGACTAACCCGAGAATGAATAACACTAAGAAGTTGACAGATTAACTGCCTGCAGAGCATATTTATGTACGATCGCACTAATGTATCTTTTGGCCACTGCATATTTGGAGGTAGAAGAACCTCTTTTGTGGATGTTTCACCATACAAAAAACTGAGACCTGGCTCGCTGTTTACATTCAGCGCTTCCAGGTTCAACATCACAACACAGACTCATTATTGGCCGGCTCATTATTGGTCGGCATCACATGCATGTGTCGTGCTGCTCAACTGAACAGCATCGGCCAATACTGAGCTGGCATTCTGATATAGAACCTGGAAGCGCTGAACATAAACAGTATAAGATAATGATACAGAAGAGAGGATATTGTTGAATAAAGTTGTTATTTTTGTTTTGTTTTTGCGCACAAAAAGTATTCTCGTTGCTTCATAAATTTAGGGTTGAACCACTGCAGTCACAGGGACTATTTTAACAATGTCTTTAGTACCTTTCTGGACCTTGAAAGTGGTGGTTAAATTGCTGTCTATGGAGGAGTCAGATACCTCTTGGATTTCACCAAAAATATCTTAATGATGTTTTATTAACAAAATTCGGGAGGAGCAAGTTCAGATAATTAACCTAATTAGCACAGGTGGAGAGAGCATTCAGTTAATCAACTCAACCAAGGTATAAATTCAGCAGACAGACTTCTGTTCATCTGAGAGTTTATAAGCATCCCTCCTCCACCCCATCTCCTCACTTATAGTTCTATCTACTTTTACCACACCGGGGGGAGTACTCTGGGTTTGGGCCAAAATTCCGAGCTTGGAGCCATCTCCCCGGACAGCACGCCAAATACGCATAACTTTACTCTATTTAATTATATGGATATGTGAACTCATGAAATTTGTGTTATGGTATATCAGGTATTAATCTAGTACCCGAGTACCTGATCTGGTATCAATCTCAGAAAAAATTATTTGCCAGGTCTACTTAGGTAAATTAAGTATAATAAGTAGACCTGGCAAATTATTTAGTCTGAGACCAGTTATCTAAAAAGACATTGATAAACAAACAAACAAACAAACAAAAAAACAAACACTTTCTTAGAAAAACTAAAATCTGAATGTTTATTTACTGTTGAGATCATTCTCTGATTTGCTCCAGCGGCTTCAACGTTGACCTGTTCCATAACGTCAAATTCTAAGTCAGCCTGATCACCTACAGTCATTCCTGCTTTGGCACAATCCCTAACAATCCTGCGCCTGAATCCATTCTTCAGCTGTGGAGCACCAGGCAGATTTAGAGAGGCCTTCTTTCCTGGAGCTGAGGACTGACCCCGCATTAAGTGTTTCCGTTTCTCTTTTAAGGATTACCAGAGCAGAGCAGAGGGAAAAGCGTAGAGCCTCGATGAAACTGTGTCTACCCTAAGGCCTTACATGAATACCAGCTGAATTCACATTACGAAAGGAAAACATCAAGGAAGACCTGGCCGGCATCCTACCTGGGCAATTTGTGGAATTAAATATATGACAGAAATATAAACAACAAAACAATCTCTGTTCACTGACTGAATTCATAAAAATGGATGTTCAATTCTGAAAATAAAATCTTGAAAAGGGGTTCCCACATTTAGTTATAATTAAGTACATTTGTAAAGTAACTTGGAAGATACATTTTTACATTTACTTCAGAAAACACAATTTTCTAAATCTCTAAGACACAAAAATTGAAGTGTTGTTTGTTTTTGTGAGGAAAGTCCACATTTGAAATGCTTTTGAAATGTGTATTTTATACTAAATGAAACTGCAAGGAGTGCAAGTCTTCCGCTTCAAATGTAGTCAAGTACAAATTTCCCCAAAATAACACTTCAGTATATTACTGAAGTACAATTACTCAAGAACTTTTAGCAATTTAAAACAAGAAAACTGTAGAATTGACAAATACATTTCTATATTGTCCAACGTACTTTGCCATTATCATTATTCGTGATGCTTTGCATTTAAAGCAATACAGTTGCACAAACACTGGAACTGAACACTATGAAAGAAACACCAACAGTTCAATAGTGCTCTTTATTTGCTCTCTCTGCACAAAATGAGACATCAGATCTGTCAAGCTAAATCATTTGAGCAAAAGAGAGAATGTTTGGGAACTGAAGTCTGAACTAACAAATCTTCCAAACTTTCCACATTAAAGGGCCCTGGCCTCCAAATACAACTCCATTCCTTTGATTACTTCACAATGTCAAGTGTACAAAATGAAACCTCCATTTCTGTGCATGTATGTGTCAAGATGGACATTTTGTTCAAACTTTAAATGTGTGCAGATTGGTGGGCTCAGTGGTAATTGACACCACCTGTGATAGGATAAAGTAAAACCTGCTATACAGCCTGTGCTGTGGGGTGGGAGAACAAACAGAGCTCAAAAATGTGCTTGCCCCCTTGCTTGAAACTTGATCGTAAATTTGTTAAACTTTTTAACTTTTCATTACAGTTTGTGTAAACATGTCAACTTTTGGGATTCAATTCAAGTCAATTCATAATCAAATCAAATAATCCTGTTTCACCTGGAAACATGGAAGTAAAATGGGTTGCATATATGAACTTTTACATAAATTTACATAAATAGTAGTAATAATTAGGGCTGTGTATTTAATCAAAATCATAATATAATCGCAATGTGAGCAAGCACATATCACATATTCTTCCATATCGGACAGCACTAGTAGTAATAGTTAATAAACTTAATAGTTAATATGAATAATAATGAATAATCATTTGAATTTATTGGTCACATATAACTGTTGTAAAATGTGGTTAAAATTTCATATAACAGTATCTGGAGAGTTGATAAAAATTACCTTTGGTTCAATCATGACTATTGAAATGGAAGATCATGTCAAGTGCAGTGCATTGTATACAGTATTTCTGCAATGTTCCTCTTCTACTTGTTTCTAAATTAACTTTAATAATATTATTACAGACATTACTAATATAATTTTAGATACATAGCATTAAATGTGTGTTCTGTGCTTCAGTGTATCTGTAGTAACTCATTCACTCTTTGCCAGTCTCAGCATGGCACACCAGTTGGACAGCACATTCTCCTCATGTCTGCATTCAGTGTCTGCTTTATATCATGTTTACACTTCATTTATTTGCCATGGAATATGAAAGATCAATAATTTCCAGCTTTCTATCGGTATGGATAGACTGCTGATCTCAAACTATGTGGGATGGTCACGGCATGAGCTGTAGGAGGACTAGTTAAGACAAGCATACACCCAAGCCACAGCCCATTCAAAGGAGCATTCATTGTTTTACTTCCTACAGAACAAACTTTTAGCAACAAGAAAGCCTCCACTGTGGCATGCTGGGAGAGATAAAGACATCCCATCTCTAGTCCAAAGCTGGTGTTTGTACACTAATTTAGTGGGGGAACTAAAAGTACTTAAGAAACTTTAGAATGGCTCTAAAACACATACATAAAACATCCCTTTGAAATGACAGGAGCAAGCTGGCATCTATTCACCGCAGTGCCAGTTTGAAAGCCACTTAATGGCTTCTCTCCATGCTGAGCTGTCAAGACAAAAACAAGTCTGTATGGAAGACGGCGAAGAGGATCCGTGGTATGTTTCCAGGGGGTTGGCACAGGATCCCACTTCCACTGTCCACCCTCGGCGTTCCAGCTGCCTGCTTGTAACTCTAGCAAACATCAAGGACAGGACGGAGCTTTACCGAATTAACATATCTCACATATTGATTGTGCGGTGATCCCTTTGAAACTGACACCTCTCCTCTGCACTTTGAACCGGCCTCTGTTCTGCCCAAATTATTTTGAAATAAAAAAGGCCCTTAAAGGAGCAAGATGTGGGGTGTCGGAAAACGGCTGAATATAAATATTATGCTATACAGGCCTGAGGTAAAAATAAAGTTTTGGAATATCATTTAGAAAGTCACTCCATCCCCTGATTTCATTTAATCTAATTTCCAGATCAACTGTGTAAATACAGTTCTTCCTCCAATACATAGATTGAAGCCATTGTGCAAACTTGAAAATGCTGTTTTGTGCATGTAAAAATGCCAGAAATAGTATTGCTTGATGTTGTCAGTCAACACATACTTTCAGCATTAGGCTGCAACAACACCTCGTCACCTTTGAGGCTGTCAGGAGGAGTTGATAGAGAAAGATATGGTGCCAAAACTGTGGAGTTTCTCCCTATCAACAACACATGTCCAGAGTCTTTTTTCAACCCCTCCTCTCTCTTTCTTGAGCTGTTTGCAGACTTGTACTGTGAGTCCCAGCACAATCACACTTACATCGAACATAAAGGGGTTTTAGACCACATCAAAGCCTTAAAAAAAATGAAAAGGAAATATTCGCAGCACTGGCTTCATTCCACCAATGGTAAATTTAACTACACAAGTCGATTTTGTTAAAACATTTAAAGGCCCGCTGAAGTGTCTTGGAACACGCAGCATTATTTAATGTATTGACATAATTTCAACTGAAACAGGAAGACATATCGAATGGCCCTGCCCCTTTTTTAAAATAGCCAATAGCGTTCCGTTTACATCACAGCTCGGCCAGAGCCGTTAAACTCAGTAATATCTAACTGTTTATCCTACTAATCTCCCCTATATCACTTTAAAATATAGCATTCTGTGCAGAATTTAAATGGTTCTGATATTTTTCGTGGTCTGAGCCGTCTCGCGGATATGATCCACTCTGTGTCACTGGACCAGAGCAGACTGTGCTCATGCTGCGGCGGTTCACGTTATAATAACATGAAACGGACTTCATTTGCGTCAATAGAAAGAAAAGCTTATTTACACTGTCTGAATATTTCCTTATTCTCTATATAAAAAGGAAAAATTCACGCCGTGGAGTGAATCCTTTCAACCTCTGACCGCTAAACCGATCTACACAGCCCGAAAAACAGACATCGCTACCTAAGTTGGCTTTGATCAACGCACGGTCGGTGGTGAACAAGACATTTTTATTAAACAACTTCTTTACATCTCACGCCCTGGATATCTTATTCATTACTGAAACTTTAGTTAAACCTGGTGAGTTAAGTCCATTCACTGAACTGGTTCCACAAGACTAACTTTTTAAACTCTCCTCGGCTATCAGGTCGCGGTGGGGGACTTGCAGCAGTGTTTAAAAAATACAAAGTTCTGGCATGAAACTCTAGATGGCGCAGGCTAATAGGTCCTTTAACACACCTGCTAATTATCACATCATTATCTATAGGTCACAGATGATTGGTTCCTCCTGTATTAGTAGCCAATGAGCTGCGTGCTTAATCTTTAAATACATGAGTTAGCATTGCTTAGTAACGCAGCGTGCTTCAGAATCATCTAAGATAAGTACATGGGTTTTTACACTATATCACTGCATTTTGCGTAGTCTGCTTTACCAATTCTATGTCATATCAACAGTCTGTTTAATGCTTTGAGAGAATTACTAAGCATTTTAGCAGCTAGCGCATATGCATGTGTATAATGATACAGAGACAAGCTTGCTGAACTTAAACGGAAACAGGTTTCGCCTTGTATCACATTCTAACGAAGCTACAGCAAGTATTTTGTACAGCAGCAGCAGCAGTATGGATAACAATTCAGATAGCAATGGAGCGGATATCAACAACATAACATAGAACGCAGCAGATGTTGCAGTGCGTGTTGCGTGCAGGGCTAAAGTAACCTGTTGCTATTGAGTGAGATGAGTTTGTGTCGGCTAATGAGTGATCATGCAATGTGAATATCATGATTAAAATGCAAACAATGTTTTCATATTATTTACATACTAAGTACATGAGCAGCGTATTCAGATTTTATTGGGCATGTACTTTTTCATACTACAGGGCAAACAGCGATTTTGCAAGGTCGGTAAGTCATTTAATTAATAGATTTCACGTATAATGATATTTATCATTTCTGCTTACTCTAGAGCGTGCCAAGGCAGTTCTCCAACAAGGCAAGAGCACCTCAGTATGCTTAATGTGTATTTTGTGTTATAATCTGTATAGTATAAACGTGTTGCGCTCTGGATAACATTAGGCGTTTTCTATGCGGCGTGTTGCAGCGGCTGGAAGTGTAGCCGAATTATGGACGCGCTTTGTTGATCTGAGCGGTGGCTGCATGACTGTCAGAAATCTCTCTTTGCTTAAAATGCCGAGGTATTTATTAACAGGAGCGTAAATAAAAGACACTTTGCAGTGTGGTGGTCAGCCATTGACGTAGCCGAACTTGAGTTCGCTACTGAGATAAAGTGAACGTTTTACACGCTCGCAGCCATACGTTTCATTTGTGTTTATATGTGAGGACCGACAGTCGGTTGCACGCTGAGAAATTATGTTATGGGATTCACTGTCAAATTGCATCAACTGACATAACCATTTTATATGGGATAAAGATATAATAGAAATGCATTAGAATGCAACTTAGACAAGATAGGATATTAATTAAAAATATTGAGTTTTTATTAATCTCATTCATATTATGACTGTAAATCTAAATGTTTCATAGTATTGCTCAACTCAACAACTCTTCAAGGCTGATGTTTCATGTACCTACGTGTTCGGGCTGGGTCAGCTGAGGCATGTTGGAGTCCTGCTCATTAATTTTCCGTTCATCCAAATGAGTTTACTTTTAGGAGTATACAGGGTCCAATGACATTTTCAAACGATGCTACGTCATTATACTATTATTTGCTCAGGTGGTCGTGGAGGGTTTCTCATCTCTATTAGCCTGCAACGTTTTACCATTTGTTAAAGCCACACATAATGCGCGTTCTAATCCGTATGTTTGAGTCTTTTGGCTCAGACACACATAGACATAGGCCACTAGAGCTAAGCCATTCGGCGTGGTAGCCCAGGCACACATAGTCTAATAGACCACTAGAGCTAAGCCATTCGGCGTGGTAGCCCAGGCACACATAGTCTAATAGACCACTAGAGCCAAGCCTTACAGCCCACTGTCGTGGCAAAATGGGCCGGGCACACATTGATAGTATACACACGCTTACTATGGCTCTTCGGAGCAGCAGCAGTACATATGTTTTGGCGGTAGATCTGCTGGGGGGTAAGGGTGAATCATCATCTTGCCTTCTGCTTTGATGGGGATCTCTACATACAATACACCGGCTTGTATTGTCCAATATCATGTCATCTGCTCTGTTGGGGGGTTATTCATGTACGCTATATCGTACAGCAGCAGCATGTCTTACTTGCTAACAGCAGCGGGTCGTGTATGTATTGGCAGTAGCAAGTCCCGTACTTGCTCTGCAGCAGCAGCAGCAATAATGAACAGCAGCAGCAGCAATTAAGCAGCAGCAGCGTAGCAGATCTATTCCGCCAAGACCAAAAATATCTACATTGTCATATCCATTACCATACCAAACACTCCGAGAGTTCTCATGACAAAACTCTTATTTCTATCGCTGTTTTACAATTAGCCCTCATTGCACCTTTGAAGTGCTGTTGTTTCAGCCCACATTAAATGTCTCAGTGTTGTTTGCTTTGGTTTATCGTCCACCCCAGCCAAACAAGGACTTTCTCAACGAATTTGCTGAGTTTCTGGGGGATATTGTCACCAGTCACAACAGAATCTTAATCTTGGGAGATTTTAATATCCATGTATGCTGTGACTCTAATCCACTCTCTAAAGAGTTTCGAAGTCTCATTGACTCATTTGATTTTGATCAGTGGGTGTCTGGCCCCACTCATATTCAGGGTCATACTTTGGACTTAATTTTATCACGGGGTTTACCTGTACTGGACATTAACATCTTAGACTCAGGCATGTCGGATAATTTGCCAATCCTGTTCTCTTTACCCTTTACTGGAACTATACATAAGCAACAACCCCCTTCATGGCTGACTCGTGTTTTTTCAGATTGCTCCCACGGTTTTAGACCATACCATAGTACTGAGACTGCTCTAGTTAGAGTTACAAACGATCTACTCCTATCATCCGATCGTGGCTGTATTTCTCTATTAGTGTTATTAGATCTCAGTGCTGCTTTTGACACTATCGATCATAACATTCTTTTAAAAAGACTTGAAAACTATATTGGCATTAGTGGAATTGCTTTGGCATGGTTCAAATCATACTTATCTGACCGTTATCAGTCTGTGGTAGTTAATGAAGAGATGTCGTATCGATCACAGGTTAAATATGGGGTACCACAAGGCTCAGTATTAGGACCGTTGCTTTTCACTCTGTACATGCTGCCCTTAGGAGAGATAATTAGGAAGCATGGTGTTAGTTTTCACTGCTACGCTGACGATACTCAGCTCTATATTTCCTCGCGCCCTGACGAAACCTACAAATTCACAAAAGTAACAGAATGCATAGCTGACATTAAAAACTGGATGACAAGAAATTTCTTATTATTAAATTCAGAAAAAACTGATTTCCTAATCTTTGGACCAAAAACTTCCTCACGAAAAAACCTTGAATACTCTCTAACACTTGACGGGTGCTCCATTAAACCTTCGTCCTCAGTTAGGAACCTGGGTGTGCTCTTTGATACCAATCTTTCATTTGAAAGTCATGTTCCTAGTATCTGTAAAACCGCCTTCTTCCATCTAAAAAATATATCTAAATTACGACATATGCTCTCAATGACAAATGCGGAACAGTTGGTTCATGCATTCATGACCTCAAGACTAGATTATTGTAACGCTCTACTGGGTGGTTGTTCTGCTCGGCTTTTAAACAAACTACAGTTGGTTCAAAATGCGGCAGCTAGAGTTCTTACTAGAACCAGAAAGTATGACCATATTAGCCCAGTTCTGTCAACATTACATTGGCTCCCTATTAAACATCGTATAGATTTTAAAATCTTGCTACTTACTTATAAAGCTCTAAATGGTTTAGCTCCCCAGTACCTAAGTGAGCTCTTAATGCATTATAGTCCTTCACGTTTATTGCGATCTCAGAATTTAGGCCAGTTGATGATACCCAGAATATCAAAATCAACTGAAGGCGGCAGATCATTTTCCTATTTAGCACCTAAACTCTGGAACAATCTTCCTAGCATTGTTCGGGAAGCAGACACACTCTGTCAGTTTAAATCTAGACTAAAAACACATCTCTTTGCTCTTGCATACACATAACACATTATCAATACATTAACATTTTTCAAATCCGTTAAAGGATTGTTACGCTGCAATAATTAGGTCGGCCGGAACCGAGAACATTTCCTATAACACTAGATATACCTGTACATCAGAACAAGAATGGCATCTACGCTAATATCTGTCTCTCTGCTTATCCTGAGGTTTGCCGGGTGCTGGATCCAGGCCGTATCCAGGTCAGATGGAGAACCTGCGTCTGGACCTGACTACAACGTAGCCCAGGATCCCCGTATCCGCTTACATATATTTATATATAATCGATTTTTAATCTCTATAATAAAAATGTACAATTCAGATTTTGATCTCCATATACATTTACATATATATATATCTTCCAAGGGTTTTTTTCCCTCCTAGGACTTTTTTCCCAGTGCTAGCACGCTGGGTTTTTCTCCTAGGGGGTTTTTTCCACCCCTGGAAGTCAGCCGACATTGGCTTAATGTAGCACCATCTTGTATATGTTACATATTACCACGCTTGTTTGTACAGTTTTAACCACTTCCCTTTTTTTCTGTGCTTCTAATATGTAAAGCTGCTTTGAAACAATTACCAATTGTAAAAGCGCTATATAAATAAATTTGACTTGACTTGACTTGACTTGATGATTTTACAGTTTTATATTCTGAACTACGAGCTAATCAGGACATGGACTCATGTTTAAGTTATCTAGATGCTGATGAACACTTAAACTTTTTTAATTCCATTTGTTTTAATATTTTAGATGTTGTTGCTCCTCTTAAGTTGAAAAAAACATAAACACAACTCTAAGCCTTGGTTAAATGACACTACTCGTTCACTCAGACATACCTGTAGAAGGGCTGAACGTAAGTGGAATAAGGATAGATTACAAGTTTCTTATGAAATCCTAAAGGACTCTCTCTGCATTTCAGCGAGCTGCTAATGCTGCAAAGCGTATATATTTCTCTGAGGTAATTTTAAGTAACACTACTAGGCCTAAAGCCTTATTCACAATAATTGATTCTGCTCTCAATCCCACTATTAATCACTTTCCTGTGACATCTGTTTCTCTTTGTGAGGATTTTGCCAGATATTTTAATGATAAAATCTCACAGATTAAATTGCCTTTGTCAACCTATACACCAACTGATGTTCCTTTCTGCTCTTCTACATGGTCTGTCTTTGAGTCTATCACCTTGGACTCTCTTAATGTGATTGTTGCTGGTTTAAAACCTACTAGCTGCCCTCAGGATGTGATTCCTACACATTTTCTTAAGCAAGTTTTTCAAGCTATTGGCCCTGATTTGTTGTTTGTCATCAACAAATGTCTTTCCACTGGGACTGTACCTGAATGCCTTATGCTGTGTTCACACCAAACGCGAATAGAGCGTCTGGCGCGAATGATTTCAATGTTAAGTCAATGTAAAGACACGTTTATGCGCGTATGGAGGTCTCGCGGCGCGAATGAGGCGTTTAGCGCGGCGCGGAAGACGCGAATTCGCCTCATTCGCGCGTCTAGTTCGCGCGAATGACGCGAATTGAGCGTTTAGCGCGATACGCGCATTATGCGCGAATGGTGCTTTTTGTGCATTTAGCGTTTGACGCGAATTCGCGTCTGACGCCGAGTTGAAAAATTTGAACTTTGGCGTAAATTCGCGCCGCGTTAACCAATCAGGAGCCTGCTTGCTGCTGTGGCGGCAGGCCCGCCCGGAGTCACTCATTCAAAATGGAGGAACGACTGATATTATCAGTGAGCAGTCACCCAGAGATTTATGACACAAGTTCATACTTCAGACAGGAATAAAAAGGAGCTCGCTTGGAAGAGTGTCGGTGAGGAGATTGGGCTACCTGGTAAGTTGTAAATACACATTTCACTTTTAAATCACGTTACACGTTTATCGACCCGCGACGCTGACTCCTACGCCGCTGTTCTGCTCTCCAGAGCAAATACAAAGTGGTAGCTCTCTCGATGAACGCACGATCAACATCAGCCATCTTGCAAACAGAGAACCGCCTAGCACTTGCCCCTCCCACTCGCCTCGGACGCGCGTCAATTTCGCTCTAGACGCGCGAATGCATTCAAAATGTTCAAGCGGCAAACTAGACGCGGTAGACGCGAATTTGACGCTCTATTCGCGTTTGGTGTGAACGCAGCATTAAACATGCCTCTGTTCTGCCTCATCTTAAAAAAACAAAACAAATTTGAATCCTACTCTTTTGAGTAATTTTCGACCAATTTCAAATTTACCTTTTCTCTCAATAATTTTAGAAAAAGTGGTCTTGAGCCAACTTTTGCCTTTTTTGAATAACAATATTCACGAGAAATTTCAATCTGGTTTTAAAGCTCATCACAGCACTGAATCGGCCCTTTTAAGAGTTATGAATGATGTAATGCTTACCATTGATACTGGGCAGTCTGTGGCTTTGGTCTTGCTAGACATTAGCTCTGCATTTGACCTGGTTGACCACAACATTCTCTTATTACGTCTAGAAAAATGTGTGGGCCTTTCGGGGTACGGTGCTCCAATGGTTTTGCTCATATTTAACAAATAGGAGTTACTCTGTCAGCCTTGGGCACCATTCTTCCTCTAGTAAACAGCTAAGTTCTGGTGTCCCTCAGGGCTCTATTCTTGGCCCGGTACTGTTTAATCTCTACATGTTACCTTTGGGTTCTATTTTATCTAAATATGGTGTATCTTTTCATCTGTACGCTGACGACACACAAATTTATCTGCCTATAAAGCGTGATGATAAGCTTGCCTTTAAGCCTATATTTGACTGCTTAGACAAATTGAAACTCTGGCTTGCTAGTAATTTCTTAAGTCTTAACGAGAGCAAGACTGAAATTATCTTGTATGGTTCAAATGATCGCAGCATTCATGATGTTGATCTCGATACTTTGTTACCTTACAGTACCACCTGTGTTCGGAATCTGGGGGTTTTGCTTGATAACAGTCTTAAACTTGATAAGCAGATAGGTTCTGTGGTTAGGTCTTGTTTCTATCATCTTCGTCTTTTAGCAAAGGTTAAGCCCTTTTTGTCTGGTAAGAATCTTGAAACTGTCATGCATGCATTTGTGACGTCTCGCCTAGACTATTGTAATTCCTTGTATATTGGTGC
Source organism: Chanodichthys erythropterus (assembly GCF_024489055.1). Taxonomy (NCBI): domain Eukaryota; kingdom Metazoa; phylum Chordata; class Actinopteri; order Cypriniformes; family Xenocyprididae; genus Chanodichthys; species Chanodichthys erythropterus. The sequence goes on along the minus strand of NC_090221.1, from coordinate 24,135,021 downwards.
CTCTCAGTCTTGTGTCACACGCTTACAGTTAGTCCAAAATGCCGCAGCCTGGCTCCTCAAAGGGAAGCATAAAAAAATGATCACATTACACCAGTTCTGATTTCGCTTCACTGGTTACCGGTCAAATACAGAATTGACTTCAAAGTCTTGTTATTTGTTTTTAAGTCTTTGCGGAACCAAGCGCAACAGTACCTATCTGAATTACTGCTTCCATCTTCTCAGTCTAGATCACTTAGATCTAGGAACTCTAAATTACTATATGTTCCTAGAACCAGACTTAAAAACAGGGGTGATCGCGCATTTGCGGCCATCGGCCCCAAGTTATGGAATAGCCTTCCAGCCTATATAATATATATATATATATATATAATATATATATATTATAATTAACTTGATTTTATGTCTCAAATCCCAGACAATTATTCACTGCAGAAAGTGAAACTAAAAACTCAGCGATGAGAGCTCTACTTCAGCATGTTCTTAAAACGGTTATCCTTAATTTATTTTCTTAATATTTCTCTTGTGGCCCATTTGGAGTGAAAAAAACAAAACAAAGAAAAGATGTAGGCTATTTTGTGTTATTCTTATGTGTTATTTTTTAAATGAGGAGTTAGCTAATCTATTGCAGCTCATCGGTTATGCTGTGATGCGCTATAAATTATTGCATAGCAAATTAAAATATTAATTTAATTCTGAAAGTAGCCTAATAATCATCATCGTCATCGTCATCATCATTCAGATCATCACAGAGGGGGACTTGAGATCACCGGGCCTGGTATGTGCTAATTGCAGCCCGTTTCTGTGGTTGTGTTGTGAACATTTGCAGCGTATTTCTGTATTTGCTTGTGTTGTGAACTTTTCCAGCGCGTTTCTGTATTTGGTTGTGTTGTGTGTATTTGCAGCGAGTTTCTGTATTTTCTTGTGTTGTGAACATTTGCAGCGTGTTTCTGTATTTGGGTGCGTTGCAAACTTTTGCAGCACGTGTTGTCAAACTGATGAAGATGTTTTCTTTATTTGCTGGTGTTTTTTCTAATTGCATGTGTTTTCTTCAGTTGCAGCGTGTTGAGCTCTCTCGGCCACCATACATTTACTATGTAGGAACTAGTAAATGTGTGAACAATTGACCAATTTTAGTCGTGGCTTCAGTGTCTGTTGATAGTTGAGGAGGGGGCAGGACTTCAGATTCTAGAGAGCATTTGATTGGACAGATTTGATGAGAAGCTGAAGTGCGATGTGATGTCATGAAAATCTGTGAGACTAAGTTTTGAATGCTTATATCTCTTAAATGTCATTGTTTTGGAACACAGCAGCTTATTCATAACATTAATGCTAACATATTCATACCTAACCTAAAAAACGTCTCGGTTACGTATGTAACCCTCGTTCCCTGAAGGAGGGAACGGAGACGTACGTCAGTAGTGACCGACGAATTGGGATATCGCTAGAGAGCCCTATCAGCTTCGAGTGAACTGAAACAAGCCAATGGAATTGGCGTGCGATATTTGCATAATGCGCACCGCCTCCGAACGGAACGGATTACAAAATCGTACAATATGTTAACTGGTCTTTCAGATCATAACATGGTGCTTATAACAAGAAAATTAACCAGTAAGCGATTTGCAGCTTATTCCGGAAAAAAGGAGTTCATTGGCATTCCAAGGAGCAAACTGGATCAATTTCACTCTGCAATAAGAAATATGAACTGGGATACTCTATTATTGGACAATGAATTGGAAATAATTAGTCAGAAATTCACTGATTGCTTACAAACAAAAATTAAGGAATTTGCAGTGACAGTTAAACATAAAAACAGAAAGTGTTCACTTCCCTGGCTCAGTGATGATATTAAACAGTTAATGAAAGACAGAGACAATGCTCTTAAAAAAGCCATAAAATCAAAACTATCGTGTGATAGACAAAAATTTGCTTCTTTACGAAATAGAGTGATAAGACAACTACGAAAAGCAAAGGCAGACTTTTTTTATCACAATTATTAAAAATTGTCATGGAAACTCAAAAGCGACTTGGGATCAGATTAATAAATTAACAGGTAAAACTTCTTCTAGTAATAATTCAATTCAGCTTAAGAATAATGGCATGCTTTTGCAGGATCCATATGCTGTGGTACAGACACTAAATGAGTATTTTGTTGATTCTGTGGATACCATAGCTAAAAGTTTCCCTGTGAAATATAACAAATTACCTGTCATTACTTCAGATTTGTTAATTGAGTCCCCACTATATCCAAAATCTGTATCTATATCCGATGTGGAAAAGGCAATTTTAGAGCTTAAGTCTTCAAGAGCAAAAGATGTGTATGGGATGGATACACTTATGCTAAAACAAATAGGTCAGTCAATTAAGGGTCCCTTAACACATATCATCAATGTGTCACTAGATCAAGGGAAATTTCCTGAGTCATGGAAAATTGCTAGTGTCATTCCTATATTTAAAGGTGGCAACTCCCTTCTTACATCTAATTACCGACCGATTAGCATTTTACCAACAGTATCTAAAGTTTTTGAAAAATTGGTTGCTAAACAAATCATCAATCATCTTAATTGCAGTTCTTTTCCTTTGCACTCAATGCAGTTTGGATTTAGGGCTTATCACTCTACAGAGACAGCAACATGTTATTTTCTGGAAAAGGTTAAATCAAGTATAGACAAAGGAGGGATAGTGGGAGGAATATTTTTAGATCTTCGTAAAGCATTTGATACAGTTAACCATTCAGTTTTATTGCACAAACTTCATGCATTTAATTTTTCTTCAAAATATATTAGTCTTATTAACTCATATCTTTTATCTCGCTCACAAAGTGTAAGAATTGACCAATATAATTCTACCCCCTTACTATTATCAACTGGTGTTCCACAGGGTTAAATTTTAGGTCCAATTCTTTTTAGTTTATACATTAACGAGTTACCATCTTTGTGTAAGAACTGTGACACTTTGATGTATGCAGAGGACACAGTTATTTTAGCCTATGGAAAATCTGCAGAGGAAGTTGCCTCTAAACTAACTGAGGCCATGTCATCGATTTCAATCTGGCTTGAACAATCCTGTCTGCAATTGAATATATCTAAAAGAGTTACCATGTTTTTTTCTAAAAACAATATAAATATAGAACCTGAAATTTTTATATCTGGAGAAAGGTTACAGGTCGTCACAGAATATAAATATTTAGGATTATATATAGATTCAAATCTCAATTTCAAAACTCACATCAAAAAAGTTAGTAATAGGATTAAGTTCAGTTTAGCAAATTTTAGATTCATTAGAGATTTCATGTCAACAGAAGCTGCTAAATTATATTTCTTTTCCATGATTTTATCCCACATAACATATTGCTTAATAAGCTGGTCCAATACTCACTCTACAACAATAAAACCATTAGAAAGATTATACAAACAAGCATTAAAAATACTGGGTAAAAAACCATACCACTACCAACACTGTAGTATTCTGAGGAAATATCAGTTACTTACCTGGGATAATCTAATTAAATTTAAAAACATTTGTTTAATTTATAAAATTAGATATGGCTTAGCACCCCCTCCACTATGTATTTTATATATTTTAGATCTAGTGAGGTTAGGGTAACTAGAGGGGCAGTGAGGGAAGACTGCATCATACCCCGGAGAAAAACAGCTTTTGGTCAGGCCGTCTTCTCCGTAAGAGCAGTTCAGCAATGGAACACAGTGCCGGCAACCATTAGAGAGTCTGTGTCATTCTTTTCATTCAAAAAGAATGCAAAAAAATGGCTTGTAGAGAGCCAAACTTGTGGGCACTAATGTTTTTATGTGTGTATTTAAATACTATATCATTTTTATATGAATTGTATTTCTTAACTATAATGTGTTGTAATATAATTTATTTTTATTTTTTTTTTGTGTGTTTTTGTACTTGGGATTGTTTTTAAAGGTTGCCTTGTTTAAATCTGGCTGGGGGACTACCGATGAAAATTAGCACTTTTGAGCTAACTCGGGTACATTTACTTTGTTTTAATGTTTATTAATGTACATTGTCCCCTTTCAAATAAAGAAATAAACTAAAAAAAAAAAAAAAAAAAACACGTACACACGCAGAGCGCGGACGGGACAGAGCAAAGCTAGGTCTGGTTCTGCCTCCTCCGAGGGCAGCGCTTGCAGGTTCACTACCTGATCTCTGAAGGGAGTGGTAGGAACCTTGGGCACGTATCCAGGCCGGGGTCTCAGGATGACGTGAGAATCACCGGGCCTGAATTCTAGGCACGCTTCGTCGACCGAAAATGCATGCAGATCCCCTACCCTCTTCAGGGAAGCCAATGCAACCAGAAGAACCGTCTTGAGAGACATTAGTTTCAGGTCGACTGATTGCAAAGGCTCAAAGGGATGACCCCGGAGAGCTGTGAGAACCAGGGTCAGATCCCAAGAGGGTACGGAGGAAGGGCGAGGAGGATTCAGTCTCCTCGCCCCCCTCAGGAACCTGACGATCAGATCGTGTTTCCCCAGGGACTTACCCTCAACTGCGTGGTGATGTGCAGCGATAGCGGCAACATACACCTTCAGGGTGGAGGGAGACAGCCTTCGCTCCAACCCTTCTTGCAGGAAGGAAAGCACGGATCTGACCGAACATAATCGGGGGTCCTCTCAGTGAGAGGTGCACCATTCGACGAACAGGTTCCACTTCAGCGCATAGAGACTCCTAGTGGAAGGAGCTCTAGCGGAAGTGATGGTGTCTACGACCGCTTGCAGGAGATCACTCAGAACCTCCGCATCCCTTCCAGGGACCACACGTGGAGGTTCCAGAGATCGGGACGCGGGTGCCACAGGGTGCCCCGTCTCTGAGTCAGGAGGTCCTTCCTCAGAGGAATCAGCCAGGGAGGGGCTGTCGCGAGGAGGATGAGGTCCGAGAGGGCCAGTACGGAGCCACTAACAGAACCTGCTCCTCGTCCTCCCTGACCTTGCACAGGAGTTGTGCGAGAAGGCTCACTGGGGGAAACGCATATTTGCGCAGACCCGGGGGCCAGCTGTGTGCCAGGGCATCCGTGCCGAGCGTGCCGCCGGTCAGGGAATAAAACCACTGGCAGTGGGCAGTTTCTGGGGAGGCAAACAGGTCTACCTGGGCTTCGCCGAAATGCTGCCAAATCAGCTGAACCGCCTGGGGGTGGAGCCGCCACTCGCCCGCAAGTGGAGGCTGCCGTGCCAGCTCGTCGGCTGCACGGTTGAGCACACCTGGGACATGAGTGGCCCGAAGGGACCTCAGATGCTTCTGACTCCACAACAAGAGATGGCGGGCGAGTTGCGACATGCGACGGGAGCGTAGACCACCTTGATGGTTGATGTACGCAACGGCCGCAGTGCTGTCCGAGCGGACCAGTATGTGCTTGTCTGACAGCAGCTCCTTGAAGCGGCCCAGTGCAAGACATACTGCGCAACTCCAGGCAATTGATATGCCAATGCAGTTGAGGCCCCGTCCATAGACCCGACACTGCATGCCCGTTGTACGTGGCCCCCCATCCGGTGGCGGAGGCATCTGTGGAGACCACAGCGTGCCTGGACACCTGTTCCAGGGGCACTCCGGCCCGCAGGAACAAGGGGTCCGACCACCGGATGAGAGTGCGTCGGCAGCTCTGTGTCACGGGAACACGGAGCGTACCACGCTGCCACGCCCATCTCGGGACCCGGCCGCGAAGCCAGTGTTGAAGCGGTCGCATATGGAGCAATCCGAGCAGCGTTACCGCGGCTGCAGATGCTATATGCCCCAGGAGCCTCTGAAATAGTTTCAGTGGAGCCGCTGTCCTGCGACTGAGCGTACTCAGGCAGGTCAACACCGATGTGCGACCGAGTCTAGCTCGAGACCGAGATAAGAGATCCTCTGCCCGGGGGAGAGTTTGCTCTTGTCCCAGTTGACCCGAAGCCCCAACCGGCTGAGGTGAGCTAAAACCATATCCCAGTGTTCGCACAACTGCGCTCGCGAGCTGGCCAGGATCAACCAGTCGTCGAGGTAGCTGAGGGAAACAATGGCCGCCTCCGCAATCTTCGTAAAGACACGGGGTGACAGGGCCAGCCCGAAGGGTAGGACTTTGTACTGACATGCCCGACCCTCGAACGCAAACCGTAGGAAGGGTCTGTGGCGAGGCAGAATCGAGACATGAAAGTACGCGTCCTTCAGGTCGATCGCTGCAAACCAATCCCGGGGACGGACGCATTCGAAAATGCGCTTCTGCGCATCTTGTATGGCAAATTGGGAAGGTACTGGTTCAAGACCAGTACCAGGACCAGTACCAGATCCAGGATTGGCCATAGCCCACCGCCCTTTTTGGTACAATGAAGTAGGGGGCTGTAAAACCCCAACTTCATATCGGCTGGAGGGACCGGCTCGATTGCATCCTTCGCCAGGAGGGGCGCGGCCTGCACCATCACACTGCCACCTGCTGGCGATGTGAGGGGGGCTGCGCGTGACAAGGCAGGGCCTCGCACACTGACAGCCGCAAGCAGAGTAAGGGGACCCGACTCGGACGGCATGGGAGCGGCCCGGAGTGTGATCAGACTCTGCGAGGTAGCAGTGTGAATGGGAGACGGCACAAGGGGTGCGGCCTGAACCACCACACTGGAACCTGCTGGTGAAGTGAGAGAGGGCTGAGAGTGGCAAGGCGGGGCCTTGCACACTACCAGCCACACCCTCTTGGGACCTGGAGGATCAGACAACAGTTCTATTCGTGGGTACCGCTGGACTCCGGAGAGCCAGCGGCGGAACAGACCAGAATTCTCCACCCGGCCCTCCTACGGGGAAAGAACTGTTTCCTTCAGCTGCAGGTCACCATATCCCCAGGACCGCCTCCTGTTAACCAACTGGGTTGGCTGCGGGGAGAGCGGGCTGGGTTTTAGGCCAGCTTGTGAGATGAGCACATCGAGAAAGTGTACTTGACGATGACACATCCCAGCAAGACTAGCCAGGGGTGTTTCCGGACCACCATGGTGGACATTGTCTGGCCAGAGGCCTGCACTATGACCTGCATCATGCGTAGCTCAACCCTGACTCAGAACTACCCCCCTAAAGGGTAGTGAGAGAGAAAACTTGTAATGCAGATTATGGCCCCCTTGGTACTCCATATTTAACACCAAAGAGGCCACAAAACTGCCAAGTTTTTCCATGCACGTCCGGGCACAGGGGGCGGGGCAAGGCGAGTGCGCGTCACACAACGCCCCCAGGGGCCCGGGAAAGCATGGTTGTCAAGTCTGAATCTGATTCAGCATGAGCACATCACGACTGTGGGATGCTCAGCATCATCTTCATTTTCAGAGCCCAACAATACTCTCTCCAATGTAGCAGTCGACATCTGATCCTCTGCTGGAGCTCCGACTAAGACGCTAGGTCCCTCATGAGAAGGACCAGCAATCCAAGCAGAAGCTACCAGCCATGTTGGACAGTGAACGTGGCCGTCCAACTGGACGACACACGGCGCACTGGGCGCCGACGTGGCCATGTTTTACTAAACATGAACCACCCACGGACATAGTCACAACATGTTTGCGATGCACTAGAGGAGTGGGGGGCCCACGGAGAATGGATCTTACCATGACTCCCGCTTCGTTACAGAAGACTTCGCCGCCACTAAGATCCAAATGCAAGCTTTATTAAGAATGTCGTACAGGCAGGGTCAATCAGGAGCAGACGAGAACAGCAAGGGACAGGCAGAATCGTAATCAGGAAACAGGCAATGGTCAGGACAGGCAGATATCATTCACAGAACAGTATAACAGGCAAGGGTCAGGACAGGCAGCAACGGGTCAAGAAACAGGAACAGGCAGTAACGGTAACAGACAGGCAGACAGGAATAGTAATGCTCGGAAATGACACACGGGGTAATCAAGACTTCGCGGTGAGGTGGTGTGTGTGTGAGTCCTTTATAGTCCAGGTAATGAGTATCAGCTGGGTGTGGTGATGAGTGTGGAGTGTGCATGACTGTATGTGGCAACAGGTGATAGGTGGAGTGAGTGCATGTGCTTGGCAGAGAGGATTATGGGAAATGGAGTCCGGGGTGAACAGGAACAGACTGTGATCGTGACAATATCAGTTTAAATACTTAAATATTATATTATATTATATTATAATGTAAGCCTAATAAAAAAATGATCTCACAAGGGGCTTGTTTAGGGCTCCTTGCCACGATAATGTCATATAATTGATCTATTAAACTTAGCTTGGATCCCCCAATTTTACCTGTTGGCATTTTATTCCTATTTATTTTTTACTTCATTTGCAGATGTTATTCGTCCAAACCAAGCCATTATGTTATGCACTAAAATATTCTCAACTATGCTTATGTAAACTGTTTGCAAAAAATATCTCAATGTCCTTAAAAAGAATAGCCTCTAATTTGCTTTCTTACAAATAAGTTCCTGTAAAGCCCCTGCTGCTAGCGACATATATATCATTAATAGTTCCTTATATTATATATCAGTGCAATATTTTTTTTGGTGGCTCTTGAAAAAGTGTGAAATGGACTTTTCGTTTCAATAAGTTTCTCTTTCTGCCACTTTCCCGTCTCAGCTCAGGACAGTCGCTAGGGAAGGGTTTGGGACTGTAGACAATAAGTAGACAGTAGACAATCAGAGTTGTCATTATTTTACTGCAGCTTCAGAGTGAGTCACATGACATTGATGACTCACGTAATTGACTCAAAAAAAATGAATAAAATAAAAATAAAAATCCTGGCAACAGAACTGCCTCGCCAAAGGCACCAAGGGCACATTGGCAGAACTACAGGGATCAACCAAAAATGAAATTTCTGTCATTAATTACTCACCTTCATGTTGTTGCACATCCGTAAGACCTTCGTTCATCTTCAGAACACAAATTAAGATATTTTTGATGAAATCTAAGAGGTTTCTGTTCGCCAAGAGCAGGGGTGTCTTATCCTGCTCCTGGAGGGCCACTGTCCTGTAGAGTTTAGCTCCAACCCCAATTAAACACACCTGAACCAGCTAATCAAAACTTCCAGGCAGGTGTGATGTGGTAAGTTGGAGCTAAACTCTGCAGGACAGTGGCCCTCCAGGATAGAGTTCGGACATCCCTGCTCAGAAAAAGCAATGCAATTACCACATTCAAGGTCCAGAAAAGTGGTAAAGACATCATTGAAATAGTCCACATGACTACAGTGGTTCAACCTTAAAGGGGACCTATTATGCAAAATTCACTTTTGTTTGGACATAAATGTGTGTTGGCAGTGTGTGTACACAACAACCCTATAATGATGAAAATCCACATTAGCTGCAGCCCCGCCTACAAATGTTGACAGACACTGCCGTTTTAACATAGAACTGCCCTGAGCGAGTTTGCAACCAGTTGTACAGTCCGTCATTGCTGCACTGACGAGAACGTCTCCCAAGAGTTTTAGGTTTTCTGTAGCTGGATGGATTAATCCACATAGCTCTCTCCATTTACTCCCTAAATCTGAGTTGCTGAAGACGAGGTGGATAATGGGGACTTTTAAAATGGGGCATAACAGGTCCCCTTTAATGTTATGAAGCGATGAGAATACTTTTTGTGCACAATGGTTTTATATATATATATATATATATATATATATATATATATATATATATATATATATATATATATATATATATATATATATTAGGGCTGTCAAAATAATGCGTTAGTTTCGATTAATTAATCTGAGAAAAAATAACACGTTAAAAAAATAATTAATCAATCCATTCTGTATTGACCTTTGAACCTGGAGCCATTCTAGCCACCATTCGACTGTAAAATAAAGGAGGCAGATGACTGCTGCACTGATGGACAGAACGAGCAGAGCTCCTCCCTCGTGTGCACGAGCTCTCCTTGTCTTCAAAGTAAGCACCTTCTTTGCACTCTCTCTACTTCACACATAATAATCTAAATCAACTGACACAATGCTAAATGTTCGTTAGATCGAATCCATGTTTCACAAGGCACATTCGGATAATGTTTTTCCTGAATAACCGCTGGGTGTGAATAGTGCTCAAAAGAACATCACCTCATCTTCTCTGACAGGTGCACGTGCAGCTGACATAAACCACACTTTCAGTAAACAAAAAGAAAATCCTATCCAGTGGTGAAGTGTTTTCTGTGTTGACAAATCTTTTGCAATGTCCTAATAACAGTCGCGATTCGCACGCAAAGCGTCAACGTCCGCTAATGTCCAATTCACAACCTAATGACTCATTTGAACAGATTCATTTTAATGAATCATGACAACAACTGATCTGTCCACAAGGTCTATAATGAATCATTTACTCGAACAACTCTGAAATGAGCAAGAGTTATGAGCATAACCATTTAGCAAGAGTGGTTAGTAAAATTAGCCTTAATAATCCACAATATTTTCAGGTTATTTGAATGACAATGTGTAGTAAATTAGGCCTACCTATAAAATCAGTTAGTTTAGACTGGAGTGAGGTGAAACCAGATCAAAGCAAGTTGTTGTTAGCTAGGTGCATTCAATTGTATATGGTAGAAAATTATATTATTAGTTAATATAACTTCTAAATGCTACTTTTTAATATTTTTCAGGTTTAGCAAAAAAGCATCTTCTCTTACAAAGCTATAAAATCACTTTTTTTTTTTTTTGCAAAGAGGGCAGAAAGAATTACAGTGAGAGTGACAGGGACTTTATTGTCAGTATTGGGCTCACAGATCACGTGGGTAGGGCATATTTTAGTGTTTGTGTGGATGACCATGTCTGTCACCACCGAAGACCATTTTTGACCCATGAAAAACCCTGCATTGATTCATTTGAATTGAAATATTTAATACTTCCACAGCAAAAATTATGTATGCGATTAATTTAGATTAATTACTCACAGAGTATGTAATTAATTAGATTTAAATTTTTAATTGATTGAAAGCCCTTATATTATATATATATATATATATATATATATATATATATATATATATATATATATATATATATATATATATATATATATATATATATATATATATATATATATATATATATAATCAGTGGTGTGCGGTCCATATAAGCTGTGAATGCTCTGCACACCCAAGCCATTTGTGGACTTGCTAATTAATATTAACACAATAAATAACTATAAATTCCTTTGTATGAGGTATACCATAAAGCTTACATGACAAAATGTTGGTAATGCGTATGTAACGGTCTGTCATATACAGGTGCTGGTCATATAATTAGAATATCATCAAAAAGTTGATTTATTTCACTAATTCCATTCAAAAAGTGAAACTTGTATATTATATTCATTCATTACATACAGAATGATACATTTTAAATGTTTATTTCTTTTAAGTTGGATGATTATAACTGACAACTAAGGAAAATCCCAAATTCAGTATCTCAGAAAATTAGAATATTACTTTTTTAATATTTACTTTTTTTTATTATTTTTAGAAATCTTGGCCAACTGCTCATAGGCCTAATTATTATGTTATACCTATTAGTAGCCTATTACAAATAATAATTAATTAAACCCAATGCTAATATGAAAATATAAGTATTCTGTTAAAAAATATGTTGAAGTAACACAAATTGGTGGCATTAACAAATGAAGACCATCGATTCCAAACTCGGACAGTTAAATTAAAAAATATACTTCTGGCATACATTTAAACTGACACCTGTCTTAGTGTTTGTTTGTTCAGATCTGAGACTTTTACTAAGCCGACACGTGGTACCATTTAAAGGATGTAGGCTATGTAGTTTGTGCTGCACTAGTGCCACCTAGAGGAATCACAAAAATACAGCATATTTTGCAAACGTCCCTTTGTGCGTCGCGTCCAACTTAAAAAACACAATCACAGCTCTTACAGGTGATTATGAAGGCATGTCTCAACAGGTAAAATATAGGCTACTTTCAATAAAAGGTGAAATATTAGAAATACTTTTTACTGTGTTACTATATATGTGTCAAGAGAGTGAGCAACGCGAGCGTATAGCTTCTAATGAACAAATCCAACGTACATATCTGCACCGGGTGCAGTTTTGACATGACAGCATACCCGGTTAAAAAAGTCACCGCTTGCCACTTTATATATATAATATATATATATATATATATAAATTTTAAACCAGAAAATGTTTGGCTATTATGATAATTACATTTACACCACCTGTTAAGTAGAAACACAAATAATACAGCTGAAATAAAAGTATTTTACAGGAACAGCAATGTGAAGTAACAAAACGCTCCAAAAAAAATATCCTAAAAGCAGCACACTTCAATGGAAAAGTGGAACAAACACAACAAAAGATTGCAAAGACTTCAAAGGGACTATACAGATGCCGTGTCCTCTCCTCAAACACATCTAAAGTAATTGGTGCATCTATTCTCTCTGACCTCACTCTACTTGTTTAATTTCTTACAGGTTGCACAACTATGGAGGCGAGGCCTGGCATTCAGCAGCCAGACTCACAAAAGCCTGCAAGCAAGTGGAAAAAGACTATGTCTAATAAGAGAGGATTCTTCCACTACACTAGCTACCAACCACAGAGGAAAGAAAAATCTATTATTGATCTTTAAAAGAGTGGAAACTCTGGGTAGGTGTGCAGACATACGCTCAAAGGAGTGAGGCAACTCCCTCTGTGACAGACCTTTGGTTCTTTCTCTGGGAACAATGGAGGAACAAGCTTAATCCCTGCCAGCTCATAATGAGCTATAAGCTTTCTTTTCAAACCAAAAAGTCCTCCCTTACTTTGGTGCTAATCAGGGACAAATGCCCCGGTCCTTTTCAGGTCTCCCAGACCTCATTCCTTTGCTGCCACTCTCCTCTCTTGTCCTGTGTTTTCAAGTGTCCTAGGTTGAAGATGAGATGGTTTTGAGATCTGTGAGAATGGACAGGCTTTGGCTCGATGTATAGAAGATCTACGTTCAGGAGGCCCCATTTCCTACTCGTCTTTCCAATTGCACAGAAACTATGGAGTTTAAAGAAACTATGGAGCAATCGTGCATTTGAGAGAATTAAGCAGGAACAGGGGGCTGGAGCTGCTCTTTAAAGCTAAAGCTCTAGGATGCTAGAGTGCCTGTTTCAGCACATTATGCCTCTGGGGGCTGCAGCAGACCAGAAAAACAACAAAGAGCCCAAACCAAATTCACACCATGAAAGGACGAGTATCCAGACTGCCGATGAAGCATGTAGCACACAGGCTTTCTTCTTTCCCTCCACCGCACAAGAAGCGAGAGACATCTATGAGTAATCTATTAAAGCAAAATGACACATAATCGGCTTATGAAGCTGGGCAAAATGAAGAGTTCTGGGGCCCAAACCTCACATTACAGTTCAACTCCTAGTGGTGTTTCCAGATACCTCCAAGGGTTAAAAATCTCAGCCATTTCAGCGATGAGGGATCTTCAAAATGCTACAAATTAATAAGCCCTCTAACTATCAGGGTGCTTTATTCAAACAGCAAGACAAGAAACACAAAACAGGCATTTGAAAATGGTTTCAAAATATTTTAGCTTATAAGGCATTGATTCAGTCTGATACGATCAACATTACTTCCAAAAATATACGGAAGATATAAATTTAAGTGGAGAGACTGCATATTTAATATTGACAAAAATAAATCAGGCTTTACATTCATAGTCTCAAAATGTAATTTTGGATATGAAATAAATGTACATTTATCATTGATTCAATAAAAAAAAAAAAAAAAAAAGAAATATTAAAATCATGTCAGCAAACTAACACAAACTTAAGTAGACAGTTGAATATGCATAAAAAGTAAAAATAATAGTAAAATACTGTCATGAATAAGGGAATAATTAGCATATTTAAATCAAGCCAAGTCACAGAATCATCTATATATTAATGAACAAATAATCTTCACAAGTTGCTTGGTATATTCTGTAATAAATCACAACTGGGGAGGAAAATAATAATACCTTTATTTTATATAGCGCCTTTAAAAGTGGCTTTCTCAAAGCACTTTACAAGAGAACATAACAGAGAAAACAACACATTTAAATACAAAAAATACACATCAAAGAAATAGAAACAAATAAAATTATTAATCAAGTAAAAGCAATCCTAAAATAGAATTTTTTGAGAAGAGATTTAAAAGTCACTAATGTATTTGCTTCCCTGATGTCAGCTGGGAGAGAGTTCCAAAGCTTAGGAGCATAAGAAGAAAATGCTCTATCACCCCTAGAGCGAAGCTGTGTCTTAGGAACAGCTAAGAGTCCACTCTGAGAGGAACGCAGATTTCGACATGGTGTGTAAGGCACTAAAAGATCAGTCAAGTACTGAGGAGCCAGATCATGCAAAGCCTTATATGTTAACATGAGGACATTAAAATCAATACGATACCTGACAGGGAGCCAGTGCAAAGACTTCAAGACAGGGGTAATATGATCACCAGCCCTGACCCCAGACAGAACTCTAGCAGCCTAATTGTGTAAATATTGTTTAATTAAGTTTGTTGAGTAATAATTTAGATACTCCAACTAGAGGACCATTACAATAGTCCAGACGTGAAATGACAAAAGAGTTTATCAACTTCTCAGCCACAGCAAAGGACAACATAGGATGTAAACATGCTATATTTCTGAGGTGAAAAATGGATGTCTTAACCGTATTCTGAACAAAAGGCTCAAATGACAGCGTGGCATCAAAGATGACACCAAGATTTTCTAGTTTGCTTTGAAACTCCAAGTCCACACCATCAACAGACAAAGTATTGATTGATTGATTGATTGATTGAATACTTTATTGAACAACAACAATCAACACAAGTGTTCAAAAGGATAAAAACACAAAAAGCCCATAGGCTTATTTCCATTGTGGTCCTTAAAGGTGCTAAAGAGGATGTTTTGTTTTATACATTTTTACAATATTACTTGAAACTGTCTGTACTAACTGATAAAAAACTATTTATTAGGTGCACTGATAGGAATAATATTAATATACATCATCTGTGCACGAGGTAGGGCCTTAAAAACATCAGCCAATCGTTTATGCGATCATCACGTAAACGATTGGCCCTCTGGCTTGTCAATCACTGCCGTAACGGTCCTTGTGAGAGATGTGCGCGGATTGGCTCTCTGGCTTGTCAATCACTGTCATGACGTTCCTTGTGAGACACGAGCGCGGCTGCGCGCTCCAGTAACTTTCCACACTCCACAGGCGCTGCATGTAATGTTTTTGTCAGGAGACAGGAGTAACAACTACAGATTATGAGTTACCTGCGGTGAGTCCGACATAATGAATCCACTAACACGATACAGCGAATGCCGGTGGTAAACACTCGTGATCCAATACTCGTGCACAAGTTTTGGGAGGCGTTCCCTCGAAAGGAGGGGGGGTTGTTCTTACGCATGCGCTCATTTCAAAGACTCAGTAACAGTCTTTGGTTTCTCAGTCGACGAAAAGATCCTCTTTAGCACCTTTAAGATGGAAGATGAGTAACAGTACATGTACTAACAACATTGACGACAATGAAGAAAGGGAGAATAAAAAATACAAAAAAATAAACCAAAAACACAAAATAAAAACACAATTTCCAAAAGACAAGCAGACACAAGTAGTCAATACAATATAGTAAGAGAAAAGTAAAGTAAGAGAACCACCAGCATTTCGCAGTTGATGAGGAGAGCCTAGGAGCATAATGTCCGTTTTAGAGCCATTTAAAGACAGAAAATTATTAGACATCCAAATCTTGATCTCAGTGATACAGTTGGAAAGATGCACTCATAAAAACAAATTGACTGCGGTCAGTAAGATAGGATCTAAACCAGCCAAGAACTGTCTCTGACAAACCAAATACAGTTTCCAGACGATTAAGTAATAATGCATGATCAACAGTATCGAAGGCAGAACTAAGATCCAAGAGAAGGAGAAGAGACAGGGAGCCTGAGTCGGAAGCTACTAGCAAGTCATTAGTGACTTTAACCAATGCGGTCTCTCAGAGTGCAATGAGTGCAATGGCTCAAAGGATGTTCTCTGCAGTGCTGATAAGGCCACCGTGAGACCCCAAGAAGGAAAACCACAATAAGTAAGGCCAAAGAGAGAAACTTTAGGTCCATTGAGTGCAATGGCTCAATGGATGTTCTCTGCAGTGCTGAGAAGGCCACCGCGAGACCTCAAGAAGGAAACTGCTGAGGGAGAGGTGGATTAAGCTTCCTAGTCCCTCTCAAGAACCTTAATTTATGATTTTTCACAAATGTCTATATTACAGAAGCAAATCTTAACCTGATTTAGGATTCCTATCTTACAAAATCTCATCTGTATTTAGGAAATCTTAAACCGCTCTATCGAGTTTATTAATCAACTATAAGGTCTGTTACCAAGCAACCAACGACGTGCAAACTGATTCTGAGGTAAACCTAAAATCAAAATGGAGACACAACGTCACGCTTTTAATTTCAGTGCGGCAGAGATTGAAAGTTCAGTTGAAAAGGTAATGTTAAAGCCAGTTTTATTCCGCAAATATTCACCTTCGCTCACTCATGAAAATATGGAATTATTTTATCATTAAATTGCAGCACATCCTCTGGGTCCTCCAAAAGTCTCTCCACTATCAAACGTCGCTGCTCTTTGTCTTGTATAATTAATTTGCTTTTGTACTGTGATTTTTATTGTTGGATTTCAAAAAGGTTTGAAGTTAGGACACCAGTGGGGTTGTCCTAAAGTTAAGACAGCTTTTAGGATTTTTTGTCAAGTTAGGATGCTTCTGTAATACCCGTTTCCTATCCATAGTTAAGATAAGATTATGTACTTAAGAAATGTCATTCTTTAATAGCTTTTGTCTTAAATGAGGTCCTAATTGAAATTGCCATGGTTACCAAACAGATAAGATAGGATTCTCAAGTTAAGATCTTTCTGTAATATGCCCCCTGATTATCAGGGTTCTGTCACTTCTGTTTAGTTTATTTCTTGGTTTTGTGACAGAGCTCTGACACTCCCGTTTTTGTCCTGTCTTTGTGTGAGCGTACGGTCTTGAGTGTTCTCGAGTCATGCTCTCTCTTGTCTGCATGTCTTGTTTCATGTTGGGAGCGTAGCGTTCGGATCCCGGCACTCATGTCTAGTTCAGTTTCGGTTTCGTGTCAGGATTCGGACACTCGCGCCCCATGTCCTGTCTTTATTGTGAGCGCACGTTTGAGTGTACTTCCACTTGCCGTGCGCTCTTGTCTCATGTTTTGTGAGTGCCTGGTTAGTTCTTATTGGCCAGGCGCTCTTGTGTTGTCATGTTCTGTGTGAACACGCAGTCTGTGAGTGTGCTCACTGGCTGCGCGTTCATGTTATGTTTTGTGTGAACATGCAACTTATGAGTTTTTATGGTTGCGTTGTCATGCCTTGTTTTGTGTAAGCACATGGCTTGTGATTTGTCTTCATTGGCCATGTGCTTGTGTTTCTGTTATGTTTGGTGTGAGCACATGGCTTGTCATGTTTCTTTGTGCCATGTGCTCTCATGTCTATTGTCTTAACCCCACCCATCTTGTTACCTCATTATTGGTTGATTTGCCCCACCTGTCCTCCCTCGTTATCTGCCTTGTTTGCTCTCCTATTTATTCTCCATGTATTTGCAGTCCTGTGCTGGATCGTCGTCGTTTCCCTTGTTTGTTCTCAAGTCAAGTCATGTCATGCCAAGCCTAGCCTTGTTTTCCCCCTTGGGGTAGTTTTGTTTGTTGTGTTTTGTTTTATTTTTATTATTGAATAAAGCCCACTTCATCCTTCCACCACCCAAACCTGACAGAGATGACCAGGTTGTGCTTCCCCACTGGTTTGGCATCAGCTAAGTCATGGTGAGCTGAAATGGCAGCCCCATAGTCCTTCAGGGTGGAAGGAGACAGTCTTCGCTCCAACCCTTCTTGAAGGAAAGAAAGCACTGACCAGATCCAGGGGTCTTCTTGAAGAGAAGAACACCAAGTGACTAAGAGGTTCCACTTCAGAACATAGGCCTGTCTGGTAGACAAGGCTCTAGCTTAAGTGATAGTGGTTACCACCTAAGGTGGCAAAGTACTTAAACCTTCCATGTCCCATCCAGAACCCATACATGTAGGTTCCAAAGATCTGGACGCGGGTGCCAGAGGGTGCCCCCTCTTTGAGAAAGGTATTCTTTCCTCAGAGGAATTTGCCAGTGAGGGGTTTTCGCATGGAGTACGGCCAATGGGGCGCAACCATCAGGACCTGTTCCTCATCCTCCCTGATCTTGCACAACGTTTGTGTGAGCAAATATCTGGAGAGGCAAACTGATCTACCTGATCTAGGTCTACCTGATCGTCTCTGAAGCTTTCCCAGATCTGCTGGACCGTCTGAGGTTGGAGTCTCCATTCTCCGGGGCGTGAGCGCTGTCATGAGAGCTCGTCGGCTGCATGATTTGAGCTTGCCCAGGAGATGAACAGCACAAAGTGACCTCAGATGCTTCTGACTCCATAGGAGGAGATGGCAAGCAAGTTGTGACATGCGGCAGGAGCGTAGACCACCTTGTTGACCACATGCCACTGAAGTCGGGGTCCTGTCCAGGTGCCTGACGCAGCATGCCCATAGCACATGGGATCCCAGCCCATGGCAGAGGCATCTGTTGAGACAACAACATGCCTGGAAACTTGCTCTAGTAGAACACCCGCCCATAGAAAAGTGAGTTGCGCCCAACGGGGTGAAGGTTTGATGGCGGGCTGGAGTAATTGTCACTCGGTGCTTGCCCTGTTGCCATGCCCATCTCGGGACTCGGTCGTGAAGCCAGTGCTGAAGCGGTCTCATATGAAGCAAACCAAGCACCGTGACCACAGCTGTGGATGCCATTTGCCCCAGGAGCCTCTGAAATAATTTCAGTGGGACCAAGTCTATTTCCATACCAAGAAAAGAGATCCTCTGCATGGGGGAGTGTTTGCTCTTTTCCCAGTTGACCCAAAGGCCCAGATGGGCGAAGTGCCTGAGCACCAAGTCCCTGTTCTCGCATAACTGTTCCCAAGAGTGAGTCAGAATTGGCCAGTCATCAAAGTAATTGAGAATGCGAACAGCCTGCTCATTGAGTGGAGCAAGAGCCCTTCCGTGACCTTCGTGAAGATGCAGGGAGACAGAGACAGCCCGAATGTGAGAACGTCGTACTGATACGCCTGCCCCTCAAAAGCAAACTATAGGAACAGTCTAGTGCTGGGCGGTATGACCAAAAATTTATATCACGGTATTTTTCAAAATTATATCAGTTTAAAAATCTAACCCTATATAACAACAAATTGCCAAAACCAGGGAGAAACGCGGAAGAACATTTAAACTGTCTAAGGATATTTTCAGTACATTTAAGAGCACTACAGTCTCTGAACAAATGACACAAGTAAGTTTAACACAGAGAGAATAAAGCAATTAATTTTTTGCCCATTGCCCAAAAATATTTTATTTACCATACTAAGTGTAAACAGCAGTGTCTCTCTCTCATTGTTACAGAGTGTAATATAATTATATAATACTATTACTAATATAATACTACTAATATTAATTGCAATAGTCTGGTGCAACTTATCTCATCCAACAAGGTGCATGGAAAAAAAAAAAAAAAAAAAAAGTAATTTAGGAACAAAACCATCAACACCTGTGGTGTGGAGCGGTCAGAAATAAACAAAAAACTGGAGCTATATCTATATATATATATCAACTTTATTTTGTTACATACATTATTAGTTTTTAATATTTAGTGGAAGTATTTTCCCTTACTTTATGTTAGCTTAAATAACATAAAAATTTTGCACTGACCAACACTGTAGGCTACTGAACAAATACAATACCTGAATACATTTTGTCACGAGCAGGGCGGGCGAGAGCTGTGAGGGAACGGCGCGAGGCCGTCACCTGCGAGGCGTGCCGGCCTCGAGTCTATCACGGAGGAGCTCCGGGAGCATAAAAGGAGGAGCGACATCAGTGAAGGACGAGAGAGAACCAGGCCTGGATATTATCACCGCGAAGAAGAGCCTCTTGGCAGGCTGAGGACCGAGCGGCAGTGTGTCGGTGAACCGGACCAAGATTTTTTTTTTTCTCTCTCTTTTTTCCTCTCTCCCCTCTCTCGTCCTGTCGCTCCCCTTGCTTCCGTCTCCTTTCTCTCGTCTGTCCTTACCCCCAGGTGCTGTGGCCGCCGAGACAGGCGCCGGGGGGGGGGGGGGCGTAAGCGCAGTCGCGGGAGTACCCCCCGGCCTGCGAGGGGCGTTGGGGGTATGTCACGAGCAGGGCGGGCGAGAGCCGTGAGGGAACGGTTCTATCACGGAGGAGCTCCGGGAGCATAAAAGGAGGAGCGACATCAGTGAAGGACGAGAAAGGACCAGGCCTGGATATTATTTTATGTTTTATTATGTTTGTGTGGCCGGCAGACGTCCGCGAGGGTCTGCCGGCATTACTTTTGTTTTGTTCTTTGTTTATTTTGAATTAAAGTTTTTGTTGAATGTTCGCCGGTTCCCGCCTCCTTCTTCCCACATTTACGAACGTTGTTACACATTTGTACACTCTTCTGTTCCTTGACAGACACCTGGCAGCACATTTGTCCAAGATGCCGTTTGAGCATCGGTAACGTTTAATGGCTGCATCAGACCCGTTTCGGTGGTTTAAATCGACGCTCGTGACTTAAAGTCGAGTGCTTTTACTGTAATTTAGGCAAGCACGCTCATAATAGAAGCGATTGAGAGCGCGGCTCATGGTTGCATAGCAACGACAGACGCCATCGGAGCGAAAGCGCATTGAAAAGAAGGAGAATGCGGATCGGCCGCTTATGTGACGCGATATGTGAATACCCCCATAGAACGGCTACTTTTTCTTTGCATATCAGACAAGTAGCAACTAGAGAAGAAGAATAATTTAGCGGGCCGGATTATGTTTTATTTTTGAGATCAGTTGCGGGCCGGGTAGAGGGGGAGGGCGGGCTGTAAATGGCCCGCGGGCCGGCAGTTTGAGACCACTGCTTTAGGGTATTGGAGGTTGTAAACTAGAGTTTTTGCTTCAAAATTATGTAAAAATTATGCTGCCTACTCCTTCATATAAAACATATATTGATTTAGTTTTTGTAAGACACTTTTTGCCAAGAAACACAGTATGCGTGAATCACCACTGAATAATGGGCCATTCTCACCTGAGAAGACAAAAGAATTGGATAGTAATGAGCTGAAATGACTTGCATTTTAATGAGGCATTTCAGTCAGGTAGGCTGTGAAAAAAACCTTCTGTGATGTCTCAAGCTCATCATGATATATGAAACATACAGAAAAATATTATTACAATATAAAGTAACGGTTTTATATTATACTTTAAAATGTATTTCTGTGATGCAAAGAGTCTGAATATAGGCTTTTAGTTTAAAAGCATGCACATTTGGAGATATATTGGATTCTCATATGCTTATGTCAATTTTCTATACAGAGGAGTTATATTTATTTAATATTCATGTTATTACTATGAGCACTGGTGTTTTCAATTCATACTTGAATTTGTGGACTAAAAATGCACAGAGAGCGCCCTCTGACTTCATCTAAAAGAAGAAGAGACTATTCCATGAATGGAGTTTCCAATTCATACTGCAGCCGGAGGGCGCTAAAGAAACAAAAACTCATCTAAAATTCATCTATAGAAGAAAAGAAAACATGAACTAACTGCATGTCTTCTAGAGCTCGCTAACCATGACTTTTACATCCAGATAAACACTTTTCAAGACAATAAATACACTATTGAGATGATGAATGCATGTATTGCCTCTGAATTTGCGTCTGAATAGCGCTGGCTCCGTGGGCGTGGCCGCATTAGCAGATAATGAGCTGAATCACAGACTTCTGACATGGCTCTCTTTTCATACAGATTACATAAACACAGAAGGTTTGTTTTCGATTTGACTTACATGATTTAAAACCTGACATCTTAACGTTTTTTTAGACATAAGTCTAATTTTTCTGTGATTAGTATTCACTAAGTTACAGTTCATTTTCTGAGAACTATCAGATTGGACTTCGTTCAGAGGGAGAGGAGAAATCACGCATCATGTTAGTTTTCTTTATTTTACAAAAAGCACAACATTGTGTTTTTACTCTGAGTGTGTACAAATAAAAGAAGTTATTCTATAGTTTCAATTGATATATTACTTATGTCTCTATGACAAAAAATGATGGAGTATTTTAAGTCTGTTTTGCTGCAATGTGAAAAAAAACCCCCTGCAAAACACGCCGGCGCATTTTCAGACCTCAGAGTGTTAAGCACTTTGGCCTGAAGAACTTGCAGGATGGCCATGGCATTCAAAGTGGAAGCGGCCTGACCCGCGGCTCTGTAAGCCTTGCCCAAAAGCATGGACGAGAACTTGCAGGCTTTGGATGGGTGCTTAATCGCCATGCCAGGCAGTGGTGCTCTAAGGACACAGTTTCATTGCAACAGAGTGTTCCACTGGGGGTTTCCCCGCACACCACTTGGCCACCTCGCCATCGAGGGCAGTCAAGGCAGAGGTAGCCCCAGAATGGTTACAGGCAGTCAGAGATGCTCTCCACGAACTGGTGACTTCCTTATGCACCTCTGGAAAGAAAGGAACCAGAGGCAGGCGCTGGTGATCAAGCAACGCAGCAGCTTGGGATGTGTGAGAGGGGTGTGTGGCACGAAAAAATGGCCTGGCGGGAAGCCCACACAGTCCCTTAGATCACCCTGGCCATCAGCCATTGCGATGGTCATCCTCCCGCAATGGGTACATGACTCATCTTCAGCATGCTGAAAGTCCCGACAAGTGAGACAGCACTTGTGACTGTCAGACGGAGCTAGAAACCGACCCCACCCAGAAACACAAAGGCGGAATGACATCTTTGAAAGAGCAGTGTCACACTGTTCTGTTGTAAAAGCCAGTTTCTTTCAATTGAGACTGTTGGCTAAAGTCAAGCCCTACCTGCCACGTAAGGAGTTTGAAAGTGTAATTCATGCTTTTATAACATCTAGACTAGACTATTGTAACTCTTTATATGTTGGTCTGGATAAGTCATCTATTCAACGCTTACAGTTAGTCCAAAATGCAGCAGCTCGGCTTTTGACTGGGGCAAAAAAGTATGAGCACATTACCCCGTCCTAGCTTCACTACACTGGCTTCCTGTCCGCTTTAGGATTGATTTCAAGATTTTATTATTTGTTTTTAAGATTTTAAATGGGTTGGCGCCTGAGTATTTATCAGAGCTTTTACATGTCCATGCTCCCGTTAAAGCATTGAGGTCATCCAATCAGGTGCTCCTCAATGTTCCAAGAACTAGGTTAAAAAATAAAGGTGACCGAGCTTTTTCAGTGGTGGCACCTAATTTGTGGAATAGTTTACCTGTACACATAAGAACTGCTCAGACTGGTGGAATTTTTTTTCACATTGCAGCAAAACAGACTTAAAATACTCCGTAAGTAATAAGTAATAAGTAAGACATAAGTAATATATAAACTGAAACTATAGAATATCTTCTTTTATTTGTATACACTAAGAGTAAAAACTAAATGTTGTGCTTTTTGTAAAATAAAGAAAACTAACATGATGCGTGATTTTTCCTCTCCCTCTGAACGAAGTCCAATCTGATAGTTCTCAGAAAATTAACTGTAACTTAGTGAATACTAATCACAGAAAAATTACACTTATGTCTAAAAAACGTTAAGATGTCAGGTTTTAAATCATGTAAGTCAAATAGAAAACAAACCTTCTGTGTTTATGTAATCTGTATGAAAAGAGAGCCATGTCAGAAGTCCATGATTCAGCTCATTATGCGCTAATGCGGCCACGCCCACGGAGCCAGCGCTATTCAGAGGCAAATTCAGAGGCAATACATGCATTCATCGTCTCAATCGTGTATTTATTGTCTTGAAAAGTGTTTATCTGGATGTAAAAGTCATGGTTAGGGAGCTCTAGAAGACATGCAGTTAGTTCATGTTTTCTTTTCTTCTATAGATGAATTTTAGATGAGTTTTTGTTTCTTTAATGCCCTCCGGCTGCAGTATGAATTGGAAACTCCATTCATGGAATAGCCTCTTCTTCTTTTAGATGAATTTGTGGACTAAAAATGCACAGAGAGCGCCCTCTGACTTCAGGTATGAATTGAAAACACCAGTGCTCATAGTAATGACAATGAATATTAAATAAATATAACTCATCTGTATAGAAAATTGACATAAGCATATGAGAATCCAATATTTCTCCAAATGTGCATGCTTTTAAACTAAAAGCCTATATTCAGAATCTTTGCATCACTGAAATACATTATATTTTAAAGTATAATATAAAACCATTACTTTATATTGTAGTAATGTTTTTCTGTATGTTTCATATATCATGATGAGCTTGAGACATCACAGAAGGTTTTTTTCACAGCCTACCTGACTGAAATGCCTCATTAATATGCAAGTCATTTCAGCTCATTACTATTTGATTCTTTTGTCTTCTCAGGTGAGAATGGCCCATTATTCAGTAGTGATTCACGCCTCCATGCATACTGTGTTTCTTGGCAAAAAGTGTCTTACAAAAACTAAATCAATATATTGTTTTATATGAAAGAGTAGTCAGCATAATTTTTACATAATTCTGAAGCAAAAACTCTAGTCTACAACCTCCAATACCCTAAAGTATTGTAAACACAGATTTACTATACTTTTTTGGCCTTATTTCAGTGACTTAAGTTTTTTGTTTTTTTCAATTACCACGCATAAATGTTATTACTTTAAAAACACAAACATGTACATACATGTTCCTCACATATTATTGTAACCTAGTTTGTGCTGAATACAGTGTAATGACACTTTTTTTTCCATTAATATGTTTATGAACAACTGAAAAAAGCACAAATGTCAGGGCATGTCAAAACTTCTCCAGGCCCCAAATCAGCCTCAGACTCCAGAGGGTTAATCTGTGGAATATCTTCTTTTATTTGTGTACACTCAGAGTAACAACAAAATGTTGTGCTTTTTGTAAAATAAAGAAAACTAACATGATGCGTGATCTCTTGTCTCCCTCTGAACGAAGTCCAATCTGGTAGTTCTCAGAAAATGAACTGTAACTTAGTGAATACGAATGACAAAAAAATTTGACTTATGTCTAAAAAAACGTTGAAATGTCAGGTTTTAAATCGTGTAAGTCAAATCGACAACAAACATTCTGTGTTTATGTAATCTGTATGAAAAGAGAGCCATGTCAGAAATCCGTGATTCAGCTCATTATCCACTAATGCGGCCACACCCACGGAGCGAGCGCTATTCAGACGCAAATTCTGAGTCAATGCATGCATTCATCGTCTCAATCGTGTATTTATTGTCTTGAAAAGTGTTTTGAATAGCCATAGTTAGCGATCTCTGGCCTCTGTTAGTTCAGTTATTTCATGGATTGCCTATTCTTCTTTAGTGCTCAGGCATTTGTGGACTAAAGGTGTACAGAGCGCCCTCCGGCTGCAAACTATGAATTCAAAAGACAGTATCCAGCACTCATAGTAATGACTATAAATCCTGAATAAATATTACTCCTCTGTATAGAAAACGTCTCGGGTTACGTCTGTAACCCTGGTTCCCTGAATAAGGGAACGAGACGCTGCGTAGTCGCTTTGGGAACGCCTCTGCGCGTTTTGTCTTGAAGCACTCGTGAAATCGAACCAATAGTGTGACGGGACGTCAGTGCGGGTGACGTCACGGACCAGGAAGCTATAAAGCACTCCTGAGAACAAAGAACGCCAGCTTCTGATATGGATGAAGCAGACGCTCACAGGTGTGCAGGGAGTATGGCTAAGCTACGCAGCGTCTCGTTCCCTTATTCAGGGAACCAGGGTTACAGACGTAACCCGAGACGTTCCCTTTCATGGGAACATCGACGCTGCGTAGTCGCTTTGGGAACGCTATCCCAACTAGGCCATAAGACCAAGTGCCTGTCTGTTATCTTACGACTAGAGCACCGAGGACCCTGGAGTGGAGCCCAAATTAAGGTTATATAACCTAATGAAGGTATGCTGAGATGACCACCCAGCCGCATCACATATCTCGTTAATGGGAACCCCCGAGATCAAAGCCATTGAGGCAGCCATACCCCTAGTAGAGTGTGCCCGGACAGCCAAAGGTGAAAGCTGCCCGTATGACTCATGGGCAAGAGAGATGGCCTCGACCACCCACTTGCTCATTCTTCCTGATCCGGATTAATCAAAGGAGGAGGACAAAAGGCCTGCAGTACAATCGGTCCTGGGACGTTGGTGGGGACCTTGGATTTATAACCAGGTCTAAGATGAAGGAAAGCCCTGAACATACCAGGCGCAAATTCCAAACATGAGGGAGCAACGGAAAGTGCTTGAAGATCTCCAATTCTTTTGAGAGATGATATTGCCAACAGGTGGACAGTTTTAAGAGAGAGGAATCTTCCAGACACCTCCTCTAATGGTTCAAAGGGAGCCTCAGCTAACCCTTCCAACACAATAGCCCAGTCCCAGACCGGAGTTTTGTACGCACAGAAGGCCTCAGCCTCTGGGTACCACAGAGAAAGCGTATAAATGGGGAGTCTCTTCCACAGAAGAGTCCCCCAACAAAGCATGATAAGTGGAAATAGCCACTATTTAAACCCTCAAGGTAGAAGGAGATAAACCATCCAAGTTTTATACTTTGTGAAATTGCAGCACAAGACTGATAGAAGAGTGGAACAGGTCCAGCTGACGTTGTCTACAGCAAGTAGAAAACAACTTCCATTTATTTGTCTGTATAGCTTTCTCGTGGAAGGAGCTCTGGAGTGGAGTATAGTCTCGACAACCTCAGTTGGGAGACCGGATTCTATGAGCCTAGCCCCCTCAGAGGCCAGGCTCAGAGTTTCCACAACTCTAGGCGGGGGTAAATTATCATGCCGCCCGCTTGAGACAGAAAGTTCTGTCTGATAGGGATCTCCATGGGGGAGCAGTGTAGAAGAGACACTAGGTCTACAAATCAAACTCGGGTTGGCCGGAACGGGGCTATCAGTATTAAATAGACCATCTCTAGGCAAATCCTCTCCAGAACTCCTGGGAACAGAGCGATCAGGGAAATAGTGTGTACAGACGTAACCTCTGCTACGTCTGCACCATGGCATCCAACCCCAGAGGGGTGGATTAGTCAGAGAGCACCACAGTGGGCAAAGAGATGTTCTTTCGAAGCAAATAGGTCAATTTCTGCACGACCAAAGTTCTCAAATGAGCTCCACCACCTCAGGGTGGAGACTCCATTCCCCGGGCCTCAGCCCCTGCCTCAACAGGATGTCTGCCCCCACATTTTGATGCCCCGGGATAAGTGCTGCTCTCAGGGATAGGAGCTTCCCCAGGGCCAACAAGAGGATCTGATGGGCTAATCCGCACAACTGGCAAGGCCTCAGACCCCCTGATGGTTGATATGAGAGACCACTGACATGTTGTCTGTGCGAACCAACACATAGTGGCGACCCTTGGGTCTGGGAGGAAGTATTGAGTACTCAATATACCGCCATCATTTCCAGATAATTTATGTGCCAGGAAAGTAGATGGTCCTCCCAAAGACCCTTAGCCAAGCGACCACTCATGATCGCCTCCCAGCCTGTGAGGGAAGCATCTGTCGTTACACGACGACAAGGAGCCCCCAACACAGGTCCCTGGGACAGGAACCAAGGCTTCTTCCACATGACTAAGGCACGAAGGCATCGCCGCGTGACCTTAATCATGCGAAAAGGATTTCTTCTCTGAGAAAACCCCTTGGTCCTGAGCCACCACTGTAAGGGTCTCATATGCAGCAGGCCAAAAGGTATCATGCTGCCGTAAGACCCAACAGTCTCTGAAACTGTTTTGCAGTGTGTGACTGGCCTAATTTCACCCCATTCACGGCCGAGAGAATGGAACGCATCAGAGCAGTAGACAGACGTGCCTGCATTGTGATGGAATCCCAGACTACCCCTTTTAGATAGTTGGTAGTTTAAGCTGGAAGAAGCACACTCTTCTTGGCATTAATTCCAGCCCTAGCCTTCTGATGTGAGACAGAGCAACATCTCGATGTTGGACTGCTATATGCTCAAACTGAGCTAAATTCAACCAATTGCTGATATAATTCACCACGCAAATGCCCTGTAGTCTCAGAGGAGCCAGAGCTGCATCCACGCATTTTGTGAAGGTGTGGGGTGAAAGAGCTAGGTAGAAAGGAAGAACCCTGTATTGATAAGTTTCGCCCCCGAAAGCAAATCTGAGGAACCTCCTGTGCTGAGGATGGATGGATACAAGAAAGTATCCTACAACCCTCTTTGGAACAAAGTACAGACTGTAAAACCCTGACAGCTTGCTGGGAGGAGAAATCCCTTCTATAGCTCCTTTTATCGAGAGCGTCAGAACTATGTGTTCCAATACCAGAGACTGCAAGGGGTCCACTACTATAGGGAAGACCCTGTTAAATTGGGGCGGGTGAGACCCGAATTCTGTAACCCTTTTCTATTGTGAGCAGTACCCATTGAGAAATACTTGGAAGTTTCCATCTACCAGAAATCTACTAAGGGAACCAGTCTCTCAAGACTGGCCTCTGGAGTTTCTTTTTTTTTTTTCTTTTTTTTTTTTTTTTTGAGCATTTGACTCAGCGCCCTGAAGCGGCGAACCGGCAGGGAACAACCGAATCAAATGTTGACCGGCCCTCCTCAGAGGGTCAGTGGAGACTGCTGCGCCCTGAAGCACACGAGGTGGCAAGGTTGGCAGAACGGCCCCCTGAGGGCACCGAGGAGGGGCGGATACCATATAGTGTGGTAAAGAACCCTCTTCGGAAGGGGGCTACCCTCGATTGTCCCATGCCACTGGCGTCAGGACCTTTTCGAAGCCTTCTTGGTGATAATAACAGTCCGCAGATTCCACAAAGACTTCAGCTGTGTTGCCTGTCCCGGTCCCCAAGCTTTCTGCGGGGGAGCACGGGTGGCGACACTTTTTTTTTTTTTTTTTTTTTTGAATGAACGGTCAGACCAGTGCCCTGAAATGGCGAACCGGCAGGTAACAACTGAACTGACCACTCTATGACCCTCCTTTCCTTGGAGGATCACTGGAAACCGCTGCGCCCTGAAGCACACGAGGTGGCAGGGTTGGCAGACCGGCCTCTTTTCTTTTTAAATTCCTCAGAATTTAATGTATTCAATATTTCATTTAATTCTCAAATTAAATGCAGCCAAAAACAAACAGTCAAAAATGACAGGCTGAATATATTAGAATACAAAAAGAATTATAGCTTGAAATAGTTTGCAATATTATAGGGAAAGAGAGAAAGGGAACTCCCGTCTACTACAGATCCCTCCAAATATATATAAACGTATATATATATATATATATATATATATATATATATATATATATATATATATATATATATATATATATATATAAACATATATATATATATATAAACATATATATATATATATATATATATAAACATATATATATATATATATATAAACATATATATATATAAACATATATATAAAATATATTACGGGCACGATATCTATGCGCAGCCTCGGCAAACGCGAGATCCGAGCCGTATATTCTTTATTGCGGACTTAATCTGCGCGCTGCCTTGGCAAACGCGAGATCCGAGCTATATGTTCTTTATTGCAGGCTTAATCCACGCGCTGCCGCGGCAAACGCAAGATTTAAGCCTTGCGTTAGACTTTTATTCCCTCGAGAATAAAGCCAACAGGAGTGGAGCTAAAAACTCTCGCTAGTGCATACTTCTCTTTACACTTCGGGACATTTTTATGAATGAACACTGTCAGCTGTGAACTGACGTGCATGCTCCACTCTCAGCAAACAAAACATTGTGTGCATCCTTACTCGCTTTGTAGTATAGCACTGGAAGGAACGCAACTCAAACTGCTGTTCACTTTCTTTATATATACAAATATATCTTCAATATTTGTAAGTTGACAAATTCAGAAAGATATTTAACTTCTCAGTTAAATCGAGAAAATAATCAGACAAGTATTTCACGGTCTGAATATTAAACAAAATAATCATGGCTTTCAAACACAACTGATTTGTTTTTGACGTTAGAATAAACGTGTGATTTTGAAACACGATATGAGTGTGAGGTGGCGAGTCCTCAAATCAATATCACAATATCCACCTCCACAGAGCTGGACATGTGAAGTAACGGTGCCTCAACCCGGGGGAAGAAACCGCAGAGCGTGCTTCCACCTGGGAGACGGCACTGAAACTGGCAGGTAAGGGCAGAGAAAGGGCAGCGCCCGTCTCTAACCCCTCTACCAAATTCATCTGCGAACTCCATGATCTGAGCCGCCGCTCTGCCTCGGCAGATGCGCGGGACCCGACCACGAAGAACACGAGCCGCGGCACCTTCCTCAGAGAGCGCCCGGCGGGAGTGGAGAGGTTTTATATTACAATGCTCGCAAACAACCACCTCGAGGGCCGCCTGTGCATGCTCCGCTCCCAGACAAACAACACGGAGCTCGTGTGTATCCCCACCCGTGAAGTAATGAAAGTAGGGAAACACACGGTCTGATGCTGTTTGCTCGCCATTATAGTGTCTTTTATATACTATATATACAGCTATGGAAAAAATTAAGAGACCACTCCAAGTTCAGAAATCAATGTTAAGTGGTCTCTTATTTTTTTCCATAGCTGTATGTGGTGTAATACTGATACTCTTGTTCTCAAACAAAAGAGATCGTTTCTGTATATGTAAATGACAGACAACACCAAATAAGACACACGATAACACAGAGCGCTGCTGAAGACACAGAAGCTGGCGTTCTTTGTTCTCAGGAGTGCTTTATAGCTTCCTGGTCCGTGACGTCACCCGTTATAGCTTCCTTTGGTCTGAGCCGCACAGAAATAACTGAACAGATTTTTTGTATTCATCTTTGTTCAAAAGTTATGATGTCACAAACTTAATGAGGTCAGCCCAAAATTGGTTCAGAGGCTGCATTTCGGTCAAACTTTGAGCAATAGAAACAAAAATTGGTATGCTTGATCAGGACCATGATCTGAGCCGCCGCTCTGCCTCGGCAGATGCGCGGGACCCGACCACGAAGAACACGAGCCGCGGCACCTTCCTCAGAGAGCGCCCGGCGGGAGTGGAGAGGTTTTATATTACAATGCTCGCAAACAACCACCTCGAGGGCCGCCTGTGCATGCTCCGCTCCCAGACAAACAACACGGAGCTCGTGTGTATCCCCACCCGTGAAGTAATGAAAGTAGGGAAACACACGGTCTGATGCTGTTTGCTCGCCATTATAGTGTCTTTTATATACTATATATACAGCTATGGAAAAAATTAAGAGACCACTCCAAGTTCAGAAATCAATGTTAAGTGGTCTCTTATTTTTTTCCATAGCTGTATGTGGTGTAATACTGATACTCTTGTTCTCAAACAAAAGAGATCGTTTCTGTATATGTAAATGACAGACAACACCAAATAAGACACACGATAACACAGAGCGCTGCTGAAGACACAGAAGCTGGCGTTCTTTGTTCTCAGGAGTGCTTTATAGCTTCCTGGTCCGTGACGTCACCCGTTATAGCTTCCTTTGGTCTGAGCCGCACAGAAATAACTGAACAGATTTTTTGTATTCATCTTTGTTCAAAAGTTATGATGTCACAAACTTAATGAGGTCAGCCCAAAATTGGTTCAGAGGCTGCATTTCGGTCAAACTTTGAGCAATAGAAACAAAAATTGGTATGCTTGATCAGGACCATGATCTGAGGGACCATACCAAATTTGGGAACAGCGCCACCTACAGGTCATGAGATCTGAAAAATTGCTATTTTGGCCAATAACTTTTGAACAGTTTGTCAGAAAATCAAGATCTTGATGTCTATGGATTCCTTGGGCCATGCCGAATCAGAGGATGTAGATGTTGTCAACATCGAATGAAACACATTCTGAATTTTGTCATAAATTGCAATAACTTTTAAACAGTTTGACATATCTTCACAAAAATTGGTACTTGTTACCATCAGAAGGTCCTGAAGGTACCTGAGAAGTTTTACCACAGCGCCACCTA
Organism: Chanodichthys erythropterus; assembly: GCF_024489055.1. NCBI lineage: Eukaryota > Metazoa > Chordata > Actinopteri > Cypriniformes > Xenocyprididae > Chanodichthys > Chanodichthys erythropterus. Next base: position 24,103,085 of record NC_090221.1, on the reverse strand, counting down.
CTGTTCCACAGATATAATGTTTTTTGCAAAAATGCTTATAACTTTTGAAAACATTTTCCAAAATTTGTATGCTTTGTCATTTTATTCCCTGGCTTGTGCTGATTACAACAATGTGTCATTTGTCATTTTTCTTAAATGTACCTGTTTTTTTCGCTACTCCTCCCACAAATTTTGTCCAATTTTGTCCAAATTCATTTCAGATGATCTTTGTACCAAGCCGCATAGAAATGACTGAACGGATTTTTGATATTCACTACCGTTCCCAAGATATTCACCTCCAAATGTGACCTTCCTTGTGTTTGTTGTTTTATGTTAGTTAGCTTAGCACAGTAATTGCTTAGCATGCTAAACTATTGCCTATCTTTCCAATGTGGTCATCAGTCATCAGGTTAACCAAAACTTAGCTGGCATTAAGTAACTTTGCATACTAATATGGTTAACACTCTATGATGCTTTTTTTTTGTGAACTCTTTCTCACACTGAAACCTCTGCTCAGCAGACTGCTGAGCATACATGGCTGGTTAGCTCAATGTGTTATGCCACGGATCCCGAATGCTCTGCATCATGGGTTCGAAACTCAGTGTGACACATGCCCAGACTGCATGAGGTGCTGTGGCAGGAAAAGATTCAAAACTTGTGTCTGTTCTAGGCATTGTAGCTTGCAGCTATATTACTATTATAGTTTTTGTTAATATTTTGAATTATAAATTATCTCAGTTAACGTTTATTTTATTTCAATTAATGAAAATGTTCATTTTATTTCAAGTAATGTAATAACATTTTTAGTAACTTTTTAGTTTGAGTTAATTATAATAACCCTGCTTTACTCAAATCGATAATGCAAAAATCAGAACACAGTATAAATTCCTCCCCTTTGCATGTGCCACATATGTTGTGTGAGCATGCATGTAATCTGAGAGAGCCTATGTAACAAGATGAGTATTATAGTCATCATAATCAAATATTAAAGGGTTAGTTTACCCAAAAATTTAAATTCTGTCATTAATTATTCACCCTCATGTCGTTCCACACTCTTAAGACCTTTGTTCATCTTCAGAACACAAATTAAGATATTTTTGATAAAATCTGATGGCTCAGTGAGGCTTGCATCGCCAGCAATAACACTCCCTTTTTCAATGCCCAGAAAGCTACTAAAAACATATTTAATACAGTTCATGTGACTACAGTAGTTCAATCTTAATATTATAAAGTGATGAGAATACTTTTTGTGCGCCAAAAATAACAAAATAGTGACTTTATTCCACAATATCTAGTGATGGGCAATTTCAAAACACTGCTTCATGAACCTTTGAAGTTTTATGAATCATTTGTTTCAAATCAGTGGTTCAGAGAGCTAAAATCACATGAATAAAGTAAATGAGGCTTTGTTACGTCATAAGTGTTTTGAAACTTCAATGGTTCACATGACTTTGGCAGTTTGATACAAGCTCCGAACCAATGATTCGAAACAAATGATTCGTAATGCTTCGAAGCTTCATGAAGCAGTGTTTTGAAATTGCCCATCACTAGATATTGTTGAATAAAGTCGCTATTTTTTTTATTTTTTTTTTGGTGCACAAAAAGTATTCTCGTCACTTTATAATATTAAGGTTGAACCACTGTAGTCACATAAACTGTTTTAAATATGTTTTTAGTAGCTTTTTTTTCTGTAATTGATCCATTGAATTTTTATTACCAAACCGATGCATCATAGAATCACCACTATTTAGTACTGAATGATTTGAGAACAATACATTCAGCATGTTTTTGAGTTGTGTCTAAATGTAGCAAAACTCATTTTTCTCCTCATAATTTATTCTTCACAGAGGGTTCCACTTCATCAGAGATTCCTCATCTATGATTCTTTGGAATTCATCTCTCTCATTCCTACGTGACTCGTATATCTAGCACACCTTTCTGAGGCACGTCTCATGAATTTTCAACCCTGCAGACCAGAATGCGCCTCCTCTTTCTTGTGTCTGTCTTCCACAAAAGGTGAAGCGATGCAGAACACCAGTGCAGACTGGACGGAAGCCCTGTTAGACTCACTCAGACTTCTCAGGACCTTCATAAACGGGGGGCGTGAAATGTAATCCCAGGCCTCGTGCATTCAAGCGGCCTGGTTGTTTCAAAGTTTTGTTTGTGTTTTTCCTTTTCCGGCTCTTTGAGTGTCTCCCTCCACCAATGCCTTTGAAACCCAAGCTCACCCCCACCTGTAACGAGACAGGCGGCATGTTTTCATAATCATGTGTTCAAAATGGCATCTTTATTTCCTGAGCCCTATTTCCGGAATCGCTGCTCAGAAACAATGAGAAAGGGGAGGATCTGCTTGACTTGCGGTGTTGCTTTGACTACAAAGAGATTCAAGGGTTCAACACTGAATTTATCTTGACTCACCTTGAATGAAATGTTGATGAAAGGCCAATTATTATGGATAAGAATGTAGCAGTATTTTGTACAAGGTTGTTTTGAGGGCAAATAAAACAATCTCTTTTTTTGGGGGGGGGGGGGGGGGGGGGAAAGGTAACCTGATTTTCATCTTGAACAAACTGGCATCCTCTGACAACAAATTATATTAAAAAGACTCATCAGATTGATTCCAATAAAGGATTAGTGCACTTCCAAATAAAAATTCCCTGATAATTTACTCACCCCATGTCATCCAAGATGTCCATGTCATTCTTTCTTCAGTTGAAAAGGAATAAAAGTTCTTGATGAAAACATTCCAGGATTATTCTCTTTATAGTAGAGGTTCTCCTTATTGAAGGTTCTCCTTATTGAAGGTCAAAATTACAGTTTCAGTGCTGCTTCAAATGGCTTTAAATGATACCAGATGAGGAATAAGGGTCTTATCTAGTGAAATGATCAGCCATTTAAAAAAAAACAAAAATGTATTTGCTTTATAAACACAAATGATCGCCTTTGCAAGTGCTTCAACCAGACTGCCTTCCATATTCTTCAAAAAGCTTACGCTGCATGTCATACACCTTCCTTATTCAACTTACATAACGAACGTGGCGCCAGTTCCGTTTTTTCCGTCAGTTGAATAGGAAAGGTGTAGGACATACAGCGTAAGCTTTTTGAAGAATACAGAGTCTTTTGGAGAATATGGCGGTCAGGCGGAAGCCCTTGCGGGGCAATCATTTGTATTTATAAAGCATATACATTTTTTTCTTTTTTAGAAAATGACCGATCGTTTCACTAGATAAGTGTAACGTAGCGGGAGTCATGGTAAGATCCAAATGCAAGCTTTATTAAGAATGTCGTACAGGCAGGGTCAATCAGGAGCAGACGAGAACAGCAAGGGACAGGCAGAATCGTAATCAGGAAACAGGCAATGGTCAGGACAGGCGGGTATCATTCACAGAACAGTATAACAGGCAAGGGTCAGGACAGGCAGCAACGGGTCAAGAACGGGTAACAGACAGGAACAGCAACAACAGGTAAAACAGGATATAAACGCTCGGAAATGACACACAAGGTAATCAAGACTTCGCGGTGAGGTGGTGTGTGTGACAGTCCTTTATAGTCCTGGTAATGAGTGGCAGCTGGGTGTGGTGATTAGTGTGGAGTGATTGTGAAGTGAGTGCAGGTGATGAGCAATGGAGGATCATGGGAAATGTAGTCCGGGATGTGACAGGAACAGACGTGATCGTGACATAACGCCCCCCTCCCGGAAGGCGCGTCCTCGCGGCGTAGATGACACCAATAGGGAGGGGGGGGGGGTGCATTGGAGCTCTAGTGGCGGACAGGAACGGAGTCTCCAATGCAGGTTCCCGGGCAGCCATGGCGGGTCAGGTGCCACGGGCAGCCATGGCGGATCAGGTGCCACGGGCAGCCATGGTGAGTCCGGAGTGTCAGAAGGCCATGGGGGATCAGGTGGCTTGGGCAGCCACGGCAGATCAGGTGGCTTGGGCAGCCACGGCAGGTCAGGTGGCTTGGGCAGCCACGGCAGGTCAGGTGGCTTGGGCAGCCACGGCAGGTCAGGTGGCTTGGGCAGCCACGGCAGTTCAGGTGGTTTGGACGGCCACTGCGGGGCAGAGTCCATAGATGACCCCAGCGGGTCAGAGTCCATTAGTGGCCATAACAGTTCAAACACCCATGACGGCAGTGGCCGGGCAGGGTCCCCACCCACAAGCTCCCCACCCCTAGGTATACTGCCCCCCCCCAAAAAAGTTCTTGGGGAAATCAAGGGAGGCATTGGCGGGTTCATGGGCAAGGAGCTCGGATGGCGCCAGCAGGGCAGATGGCCTGAGTGGCAGCGGTAGAGCAAATGGTCCAGGCGGTGGTGGCAAGGCCGACCAAGGCTGCTCTGTGGCCGTATCAGGGAGAGCAGACAGCTCCGGGACAGCAGCGGGCTCGGGCTGCTCCGGGTGCATCCTCCAGGCTCGCAAGAACGACAAAACATAAAACGTGAGTACAGCCCTCTTGGCCATCACCGGACTGATAGGGAGAGCATGCAGAACTGGAGTGGACTCACTGGCTGGAACGGGTTCTGGAGTGGACTCACTGGCTGGAGCGGACTCTGGAGTGGATTCACTGGCTGGAGCGGGCTCTGGAGCTGGCTCACTGGCTGGAGCGGACTCTGGGGCAGACTCACTAACTGGAGCGGTTTCCGGAACGGACTCACTGGCTGGAGCGGACTCAACGGCAGGAACGGCCCCTTTGTTCACGGACACTGCAGGGGCGGCCATCTTGTCCATCACATCCAGGGCACTTGAGTCCATATCAACTGACAAATTTGAGAGCGTTGAAACAGGCGCACTTCAGAGCGTTGAAACAGGCGCACTTGAGAGCGAGGCGGCCAGCTGATGCTTGGGAATTCCAGCCGCTCGCGCCGACATCAGCGGTGAATCAGCCACACTGGAATGCAACCCTCTCCACTCCCAGACAGATCCAGAGATGTGACGTGATTCAGCGGCGACGTGACTTTGCTCTGGGCGATCAACGAAGGCGTGGCGTTGCTCTGGGCGATCAGTGGCGACGTGACATTGCTCTGGGTGATCAGCGAGGGCGTGACGTTGCTCTGGGCGATCTGCGAAGGCATGACGTTGCTCTGGGCGATCAGCGGCGACGTGACATTGCTCTGGGCGGTCAACGAAGGCGTGACGTTGCTCTGGGCGATCAGCGGTGACATGAACTGTTGCTGTAGTGATGATAGCCGCCATCTTGTGCGTGTTACCTGGCGCGGCGGCCATTACGGGACTCACCATGGTGTCGCATTCCTCCGCGACACCCACAGTAAACGGAGAGCCAACAGTCAACAATGCATAGTCCATAAAGCTGCTAAGTGATGAACGCGGTCCCTCTCGTCTTAATTTATTCTGGAGAGGCTGGTTGACGCCATCACAAAAAAAGTCAATCAGTGCACAATCCGGAAGATCAGAGAGGTAAGCAATGTTTAGATACTCCTGCACATATTCCTCCAACGATCGCGTGCCTTGCGAACTCCACAATAGCAATAGATTAATGTCCGTACCGTAATGAGATCCTCCGGGAAAGCTGCTGGATCTTGGTGGTGGCGAAGTCTTCTGTAACGTAGCGGGAGTCATGGTAAGATCCAAATGCAAGCTTTATTAAGAATGTCGTACAGGCAGGGTCAATCAGGAGCAGACGAGAACAGCAAGGGACAGGCAGAATCGTAATCAGGAAACAGGCAATGGTCAGGACAGGCGGATATCATTCACAGAACAGTATAACAGGCAAGGGTCAGGACAGGCAGCAACGGGTCAAGAACGGGTAACAGACAGGAACAGCAACAACAGGTAAAACAGGATATAAACGCTCGGAAATGACACACAAGGTAATCAAGACTTCGCGGTGAGGTGGTGTGTGTGACAGTCCTTTATAGTCCTGGTAATGAGTGGCAGCTGGGTGTGGTGATTAGTGTGGAGTGATTGTGAAGTGAGTGCAGGTGATGAGCAATGGAGGATCATGGGAAATGTAGTCCGGGATGTGACAGGAACAGACGTGATCGTGATAATAAGACTCTTATTCCTTGTCTGGTATAGTTTAAAGCCCTTTGAAGCTGCACTGAAAATGCAATTTTGAACTTCTACCATTTGGGGCCAATTGAAGTCCACAATAAGGAGAATAATCCTGGAATGTTTTCATCAAAAACCTTAATTTCTTTTCATATGAAGAAAGAAGGACATGGACATCTTGGATGACATGGGGGTGAGTAAATTATCAGGACATTTTTTTTGAAAGTGGACTAATCCTTTATTGGAATCAAATAGCTTTTTAAGGTAACAATCGCAGGTCACCATTTTATACCGTGAATAGTGATTTTGTAAAAAAGTTACTTTAACACTATATAGAGAGGGACCATATGTACTCAGAGCAGAGTTGATTTAACTCTAGGGATTTTGCTGTGTACGACTCCTGTATGTCACTGTAATTGTCTTCACCTTCACCGTGGAAAACAACTCATTGCGGTAACTCATGCTGTCAGACACACACCTGAAGCACACACACAAAGAGCAGCCTCTCAGACACTGTACAATCCTGAATTGAGTTCTCTTTCGTGGCTCACTGTACTCGAACAGACAAATACACACACAGTTATATCAAAATGCCTGTCTTATGGCTTATAAAGAAAAAGCAAACATACCAGGAATAATCATTCATTCAACTTGGAAAGACAATTTTCAATTTCTTACATTTACTGGAAAACTTAAATAAAATGGCACTTAAAGTAGGCTGTCTAACTTGGAAACTCAAGTAGACATGTTCAACTCTGACTTTGCCGAGATGCAGGTACATAATTATCATATAAATGCCATCAGAGACACAGAAAATGATCCTCTCTGTTGATAATGAAACACCTACAAAATAAATGCCAGCATTGCCGTCTTATTCATATGTCTTTTATTTGTATTCTCTATAATGCCATGGTTCAGACAACAGAGCGTTTCATGGTCGGAAGTCAGATATCCAGATCTGACCTTGAATGGAACGAAGCCTAAACCCACAGGCAAAACAAACAACAATCAGAACTCATCTGCATATATCCTCAAGATTTTTAACAAACAACTCAATTTAATTTAATACACAAGTGCATAAAGAGATTTCAGACAAAACTGAACAAAGATGTGAGTGTTACTTGTGATGTTTCGTAAGTACTGTTTCAGAAAGATCAGTAGAGCTTCACGCACCCAATGCTAGTTTGACCGTGATAGGGCCTCTTGAAGTCCAGAGAGTAACCCTGCATAGAGATCAGGAGATATCTCAAGCTCCATTTTTTTCAGCACCACGATCATTACCAGATGTTGGCTGAACAGCAGCTTCGAGGGCCCGAACAAACTCCACAAATTGCTATAAATCACCAGGCACTTCCCAGAAGCTTCCTACATGTCTCAATTCCACAATCATGTCTGCACTGTCATCATAAATGGACAGTAAATCTAATCTTGATCTTGTTTTCTACTGTAGCAATAGTCAGTTTATGCAGGTGAGGGCCAACAAACACAACAACCGGGAACAGAGAACAGAAACAAAATATGAAATCTGCTCTTTCAATCGGTCTTTTCCCCCTCCATCATTCCTTGCTTCCGCTGGATGCTCTGAAAGCCACCTTTTTCTCATTATCTCTGCCAATGACGCATCTGGTGCAATAATACAAATGTTAACAAAAAAGCTAATAAATAAGGAGAGGAGATAGCAGTGAATTCAGGCATTCAGGGAGTAAAAAGAAACATAGCAGGCCCAGTAGACTGGGAATATGCTTGTAGTTGGTAAGAAGAGAGAGGTGCTTAAAATTAAAGCCATTCATGATAAATGGACAGTAATGTCTTTCCCATCTGGTTTGATGAAGGGCAAAGCCACTAATGAGTCCTATCAACACAGGTCTTCTGTCCTCACAGGGACATTTGATCACAGAGCCACACAAGACAGAAACAGACTACACATGCTGTTCTACTACGCAAAAGAGCCCAGAAAACTGATGACTCAACCCGATTTTAGGATACAAGGACTGAGATGAAGATATATAGCACAATGCTCTTTGTGATTACATTTGGTACATAACCTGTCCTGCACCATACACTTTTAAAAATAAAAGGTTCTTTATTGGCATCTACCACTTTTCCACCATGGGGCTGAACAGTTCTAAGAATGGTTCAAGTATTATTTCCACTTGAGCTTGGTTCAGCCACAATTACAAACCAATCTCGGCTATTGAAAAAATATTTAGATTATTGTAATGTTCTTTACATTAAGAAAAACTGGTAATTTTAAGAAATGGTCACTGAAAGGTTCTTTGGGAAACCTAAAATGGTTCTTTTTAGAAAGAGGTGCTTTTAAGAAATCATTTTTAGAAATCATTTTAAACCTCAACAACTGCAAATAAAATAATTTAATAATAAGTGAAAAAAAAAAGTTTTTATTTTCTACTTCTTTTTTTTAAACCACTTTAATTCTTAGGCACAGGACAGAGAGGACAGAAAATGATGGGTAGAATAAGGAAACATGATATGAAATGTTGCAAACTGCAGTCAAACCTGTATTATCCACATGAGCACCATGAATTAACATGTAACCAATACATCACAGGTCCAACTCCAAATGTAGTGGTTTAGTTGCAAAGTGGAAATGCGTATTACACATGGGAAGATCTGATCTTGACATGCTTTGTGTACAGATGCCACATGAGCAATTTTAAGGTTTAAGGTCCATTAACTAACAGAACAGGATTTGGAACTGAAGAAGGAATTAGTGGTTTCATAAATTGTCTTGTGAGTTGATCTTGTCCTGAAATTGAAGATTCAAATGGAGTGAAAAAGGGGCAGTGGATACCAAACCAAGCGAATGTAAAAATTTCAGTTCAAGAGAGCAATAAAAATATCAGGAAAGCCTTCTTTTTTCTTACAGCGTATAAGTATAATGCACAGTTCTGGCTTCTGTGCAGACATGTGCTTTAGTGCCATGAAATATAACAAAGATGGAAAGAAAAACTGAAAATATTTATACAAATGAAACTGCGATGGAGAAGTTGGCAGGGTGTGAAGAAGCCATAATAAGAAAAAGGTGTCAATATTCATCATTGAATTCAAAAGTGCATATATAGAATAATAAACAAAAGTTCTGATGGCCTGGCAAATTATTGAATCCATATCTTGAGAAATGAATAGATTACTTTACATCCTCACATTTATAGTTCTCATCCAGAGAAGGAAACATGGATGTACTTTACCGTGGATCGTTTATTTACCATATGGAACACCATATAAAGAGCATAACTAGTGGTGGGCATAGATTATTTTTTTTTATCTAGATTAATCTCACTGTAATCTTGGAATTAATCTATATTAATCTAGATTAAAATGGCTCATTTGAATTCTGCCAAAAACATTCAGAATATGTGTGCTACCCAAATAATGACTAAAAGTACTCCGCCATTTTGTCCGATAAAGCAGTCAGGAGTTAGAAGATTAACCTCAGTGGAGTTAAACTCAAAAAATTGTGTATATTGACATCTTTCCGCGTTTAAAACGACATTGATTCTCATGTTTATTCATGTTTATTTGATGCTGTGGACTCGTAGTAAGAGATGATCAGTTTACGAGCCTCTTGAGCTGAGGCGCTACAGCAATCTGTCATGACCATGGTCACGACCAGGGTTTGACATTAACTTTTTTGCTCACCAGCCACTGTGGCTAGTGGTTTTCCAAAGTTACTAGCCACTCAGCATTTTCACTGGCCACAATTTTGATGTTGGTAAATTACATTTTATGATTAAAGTAGACTTTGTTATGCTTAAATTACTTATTTTGAGTATTTTTTCTTGATTTAGAAGATTTAAAACCCTTCCAAACTTTTAAATGCAGATTGACCACCCAAATCAAGACTGTATATCAGCTGGTATGTACAGGTGGGCAAGAGGTGGACAATATGAGTATGGGCTAATATGAGATAAGTTATTTGTGTTAGGCTATATAAAAGAACAAAGAACCAAATTACAAAAACAATAGTAAATTAAAAATAATCTTTTTCAGATACAGTAGCTTTAACATATAGCCTACATTCATTTAACATCTTTTGTTGTTTGATTAACATTAATGAACTATTTAATTGGGCAGCTGAATGCAAGGACGTAACTGACGCATATTCAGTTATTACTCACCTGTTTACGTCCACTTAAGCCATAACCGACTGTATTCACGCGAGATACTCCACACTATGGACATTTACACATCTGTGAGCACGTGTATTTGACTATTCAGGCTCGAGGAGAACTGATCGCGCTCTCTCGCGACAGAGAGAGAGAGATAGCGCGCACGAGAGAGCGCTTCTGTTGTGTGTCATTCAGCGCAATTCCGCCTATCCCTCCTTCACTGGCTGCACGTAGATAACGAATTGTGCGGGTGTTAATGTCAAGCCCTGGTCACAACACATTAAAGAGCAACAAAACGGTTTTTATTGTTTGAATTTCTTAAACTACACAGTTTTAAAGCTGGGACTTTGTTTAATATCATAAGTAACCTGCTCTGTCTTGTCTGTCGACGTGCTGTCAGTATCCTCTTTGCTTCGTGATGCATTTATCACTAATGTGTGTGGTGTGACAGTGCCACGGCTTGTCGGACAAAGCAACAGTAACAATAAAAGCCAAAGCAAATCATGTAACAATCTGACATCTACAAATATAAAAATGCTTTATTCTAAATACAATATTATCCCAGAGATGTCAGTAAAACTACACATTTTGGTGTTGCAATTTCATAGAGCCATGACAAAGATATTTTAGATTTTTTAATATATTATTTGTAAAATCTTGGCTTTCCAAAGCACTTCAAAACAACATAACACCTATCAAACTACACCTCGGTCTCCACTGGCATGACTTGAATTGCGTTAAAGGTGGAATGTGCCAGCAGAGGAATTAACAAACAAGTCCAAGTTCAAGGGCCTTGACTAAACAGCATGGCAGAGATGGTTGCGGTGCATTAAAGCTGTCTTGGCACGTCTTGGCACATCTTGGGCATCCCAGCAAAGTGGGTGCAGCTGCTCAACTGAGGTCATCTTGGCAGCTGCCCCTGCCGCCCCTCCCTACCCGCCCAAAGTTCAGGGGTTCACTTATTGACTTCAGCTGCTAAGAAACTTCTCATTCATGCTTAATTATGAGAAAACTTTTTATACACGCTTGTTTTCTTATTCTCATATTGCCTGCTTTGATTCTCCTTGCATGTTTTATGCTGTTTACTTGTTTTTTAGGTGGGGAGGGAATGGGTAGGTTTCCCTACCCCATTACTCATTATAAGGAAAATAAGGACAACCCTTTTAGACAGACAATTTTTCCTGTCCTTAAACTAGCAAAAGTGGATTTGGACATGCCCTGAGCGCACTTGCGCCATGCGATTTAGACCATGCGCTTAGATTGTTGAAATAGGACCCTACAAGTATTTACAATGGTTGCTTTGTCACATAGCTGTAGACACAGTGTAATATATAAGCACTACCATAGAACATGTCAAGCATATACAATACCCTCCAGGCCTCAAACAAAAACTGTGAATTAATATTATTTTAATTTAGCTAAAAACAACAGTTATTACTATAAATATACTATGATGCATTCCTATCACACTGCTATAATTTCCACTATTTAATGTCAGGAGAGTGGCAAAATATCCAAATACGTTTTTGTGATTAGTTGTATTTTGCATAAATTATATGGATGCCCAAAGTAAATTTTACTTTCATTGACAAGGCTAACAAAAAAACTATAATTTGAAAAGTGAAAAGGCCCCTTGACTTGATTTAGCATCAGCTTTACTTTATCTCTTTTTTTTTATATATCAGTCAGATATTAAATCACAGGAGATTATAAATTAGCATGCACACTTTCACACATATTTAGGGCCCAAGCGAAAATTCGCGCAGGGCCCTCTTGTTCTTCTAAGGATTATTATTATTAGGGCCCAAGCGAAAATTCGCGCAGGGCCCTCTTGTTCTTCTAAGGATTATTAGGGCCCAAGCGAAAATTCGCGCAGGGCCCTCTTGTTCTTCTAAGGATTATTAGGGCCCAAGCGAAAATTCGCGCAGGGCCCTCTTGTTCTTCTAAGGATTATTAGGGCCCAAGCGAAAATTCGCGCAGGGCCCTCTTGTTCTTCTAAGGATTATTATTATTATTTTTTTTTTTTTTTCCGTCTTCCGGGGCTTTTTGGGGGCCTTAACATGCTCAAAAACTCTTGAAAATTGGCACACACATTGGAATCCGCGGCCATTAGGACGCCGGAGAGGCTGGTACCCGGGCGTGGCAGGGGGGCTCGACAGCGCCCCCTTGAAAAAAGTCTGAAAATTTGGTCCATATATTAAACATGCTTGCACGTATTAGTATGAAACTCGGTACACATATAGACCTCATCGGGCCGAACAACTTTCGCGCTCTAAGTTAATCGCCACGCCAACAGGAAGTCAGCTATTAAGGGTTGTTTGAAAAACGCATGCTCTGGAATTTGATATACTCCTCCTAGACGATTAATCCGATCGCCACCAAACTCGGTCAGCATGAAGTCAAGACACTGATGATTAAAAATTGCCAGGGGATTTTTGATATCTCGAACGGTTTGGCCGTGGCGAGGCAACGAATTTATGGCGAGAAAAAGGAAACAGGAAATGTGTTATAACGTCTTAATACATATATTGATCTTTATGAAACTTCACGAGTGTGTTCGTTATAGGAGTCTGATCACATGGATGTGACTATTGTGAGTCAAAGTTATAGCGCCACCAACTGGCAGCAGGAAGTGTATCACTTTTTGAAATGTTTTGAGATCACCCTCTTATTTTTACCTGATTTGCTTCAAACTTCATCAGTGTAATGTCAATACACAGCAGATGTAGACCTATGACAGGATTTTTGATATTTGAAATATTGTTGCCATGGCAACAGGTCAAACTGTAATAATATTCTTGAGTGTTTTTGAGGCTCTTAACATGCTTCAAATTGCATGAAACTCGACACACACATCAATATTGTCAACCAGTAGACATGGACAAAGCCATAGAAATGGGCGTGGTGGAGGGGCTCAGTAGCGCCACCTTTTGACAAAAGTGGGGGGGTTAGTTTTTCCTACAGTCACCAAACTCGGTACACATATTATTCTCATCAAGCCGGACAATTTTCTAATTTACATTCATTAGCTCCGACCAACAGGAAGTCAGCTATTTTGGTTTGAATGTTAATTTTTTGAAAAAACAGGCTATGAATTTTATACTACTACTCCTACAGGGTTTATCCAATTTACACCAAGCTTTTTTTAACTTGTTGCTAACACATTGAAGTTGTTTAATTGCAAACGGATTTTGGATATCTCAAACGGTCTGGCCGTGGCGAGGCAACGAATTTATGGCAAGAAAAGGAAACAAAGTGTTATAACTTCTGCATACATTAATTGATTTTGATGAAACTTCGGCTTAGTCTTCGTTGTACAAGGCTGATCACATGGATGTGACTATTGTGATTCAAAGTCATAGCGCCACCAACTGGAAGCAGAAAATGTGTCACTTTCAGCATACATTGAGATCACCCTCTTATTTTTACCTGATTTGCTTCAAAATTCATCAGAATAATGTTAAAACTTGGCACATGTAATCCTCTGAAAATGGGCAGGGAGGAGGGGCTATATAGCGGCACCTTGTAGTGCAGTAAATGTGGAGTGAATTTGACATAGTCCTTTGATGTTTAACCGTTTTAAATGCCTATTGCCCGCTGTGCACAGTTGCCCTGAAGCCACCGGGGTGGCGGTGCCACCGGGCTTGGGCCCGCCATCGCTGCTCGCAGCTATATTTATTATTATTTTTTTTTTTTTTTTTTTTTTTTTTTTTTTTTTTCCCGTCTTCCGGGGCTTTTTGGGGGCCTTAACATGCTCAAAAACTCTTGAAAATTGGCACACACATTGGAATCCGCGGCCATTAGGACGCCGGAGAGGCTGGTACCCGGGCGTGGCAGGGGGGCTCGACAGCGCCCCCTTGAAAAAAGTCTGAAAATTTGGTCCATATATTAAACATGCTTGCACGTATTAGTATGAAACTCGGTACACATATAGACCTCATCGGGCCGAACAACTTTCGCGCTCTAAGTTAATCGCCACGCCAACAGGAAGTCAGCTATTAAGGGTTGTTTGAAAAACGCATGCTCTGGAATTTGATATACTCCTCCTAGACGATTAATCCGATCGCCACCAAACTCGGTCAGCATGAAGTCAAGACACTGATGATTAAAAATTGCCAGGGGATTTTTGATATCTCGAACGGTTTGGCCGTGGCGAGGCAACGAATTTATGGCGAGAAAAAGGAAACAGGAAATGTGTTATAACGTCTTAATACATATATTGATCTTTATGAAACTTCACGAGTGTGTTCGTTATAGGAGTCTGATCACATGGATGTGACTATTGTGAGTCAAAGTTATAGCGCCACCAACTGGCAGCAGGAAGTGTATCACTTTTTGAAATGTTTTGAGATCACCCTCTTATTTTTACCTGATTTGCTTCAAACTTCATCAGTGTAATGTCAATACACAGCAGATGTAGACCTATGACAGGATTTTTGATATTTGAAATATTGTTGCCATGGCAACAGGTCAAACTGTAATAATATTCTTGAGTGTTTTTGAGGCTCTTAACATGCTTCAAATTGCATGAAACTCGACACACACATAAATATTGTCAACCAGTAGACATGGACAAAGCCATAGAAATGGGCGTGGTGGAGGGGCTCAGTAGCGCCACCTTTTGACAAAAGTTGGTCGCTTAGTTTTTCCTACAGTCACCAAACTCGGTACACATATTATTCTCATCAAGCCGGACAATTTTCTAATTTACATTCATTAGCTCCGACCAACAGGAAGTCAGCTATTTTGGTTTGAATGTTAATTTTTTGAAAAAACAGGCTATGAATTTTATACTACTACTCCTACAGGGTTTATCCAATTTACACCAAGCTTTTTTAACTTGTTGCGAACACATTGAAGTTGTTTAATTGCAAACGGATTTTGGATATCTCAAACGGTTTGGCCGTGGCGAGGCAACGAATTTATGGCGAGAAAAGGGAAACAGGAAATGTGTTATAACTTCTGCATACATTGATTGATGTTTATGAAACTTCAGGAGTGTGTTGGTTGTAGTAGTCTGATCACATGGATGTAACTATTGTGAGTCAAAGTTATAGCGCCACCAAATGGCAGCAAGAAGTGTATCACTTTTAAAATGCTTTGAGATCACCCTCTTATTTTTACCTGATTTGCTTCAAACTTCATCAGTGTAATGTCAATACACAGCAGATGTAGACCTATGACAGGATTTTTGATATTTGAAATATTGTTGCCATGGCAACAGGTCAAACTGTAATAATATTCTTGAGTGTTTTTGAGGCTCTTAACATGCTTCAAATTGCATGAAACTCGACACACACATCAATATTGTCAACCAGTAGACATGGACAAAGCCATAGAAATGGGCGTGGTGGAGGGGCTCAGTAGCGCCACCTTTTGACAAAAGTGGGGGGGTTAGTTTTTCCTACAGTCACCAAACTCGGTACACATATTATTCTCATCAAGCCGGACAATTTTCTAATTTACATTCATTAGCTCCGACCAACAGGAAGTCAGCTATTTTGGTTTGAATGTTAATTTTTTGAAAAAACAGGCTATGAATTTTATACTACTACTCCTACAGGGTTTATCCAATTTACACCAAGCTTTTTTAACTTGTTGCTAACACATTGAAGTTGTTTAATTGCAAACGGATTTTGGATATCTCAAACGGTCTGGCCGTGGCGAGGCAACGAATTTATGGCAAGAAAAGGAAACAAAGTGTTATAACTTCTGCATACATTAATTGATTTTGATGAAACTTCGGCTTAGTCTTCGTTGTACAAGGCTGATCACATGGATGTGACTATTGTGATTCAAAGTCATAGCGCCACCAACTGGAAGCAGAAAATGTGTCACTTTCAGCATACATTGAGATCACCCTCTTATTTTTACCTGATTTGCTTCAAAATTCATCAGAATAATGTTAAAACTTGGCACATGTAATCCTCTGAAAATGGGCAGGGAGGAGGGGCTATATAGCGGCACCTTGTAGTGCAGTAAATGTGGAGTGAATTTGACATAGTCCTTTGATGTTTAACCGTTTTAAATGCCTATTGCCCGCTGTGCACAGTTGCCCTGAAGCCACCGGGGTGGCGGTGCCACCGGGCTTGGGCCCGCCATCGCTGCTCGCAGCTATATTTATTATTATTATTTTTTTTTTTTTTTTTTTTTTTTTTTCCCGTCTTCCGGGGCTTTTTGGGGGCCTTAACATGCTCAAAAACTCTTGAAAATTGGCACACACATTGGAATCCGCGGCCATTAGGACGCCGGAGAGGCTGGTACCCGGGCGTGGCAG
Organism: Chanodichthys erythropterus; assembly: GCF_024489055.1. NCBI lineage: Eukaryota > Metazoa > Chordata > Actinopteri > Cypriniformes > Xenocyprididae > Chanodichthys > Chanodichthys erythropterus. The sequence goes on along the minus strand of NC_090221.1, from coordinate 24,086,694 downwards.
GGGGGCTCGACAGCGCCCCCTTGAAAAAAGTCTGAAAATTTGGTCCATATATTAAACATGCTTGCACGTATTAGTATGAAACTCGGTACACATATAGACCTCATCGGGCCGAACAACTTTCGCGCTCTAAGTTAATCGCCACGCCAACAGGAAGTCAGCTATTAAGGGTTGTTTGAAAAACGCATGCTCTGGAATTTGATATACTCCTCCTAGACGATTAATCCGATCGCCACCAAACTCGGTCAGCATGAAGTCAAGACACTGATGATTAAAAATTGCCAGGGGATTTTTGATATCTCGAACGGTTTGGCCGTGGCGAGGCAACGAATTTATGGCGAGAAAAAGGAAACAGGAAATGTGTTATAACGTCTTAATACATATATTGATCTTTATGAAACTTCACGAGTGTGTTCGTTATAGGAGTCTGATCACATGGATGTGACTATTGTGAGTCAAAGTTATAGCGCCACCAACTGGCAGCAGGAAGTGTATCACTTTTTGAAATGTTTTGAGATCACCCTCTTATTTTTACCTGATTTGCTTCAAACTTCATCAGTGTAATGTCAATACACAGCAGATGTAGACCTATGACAGGATTTTTGATATTTGAAATATTGTTGCCATGGCAACAGGTCAAACTGTAATAATATTCTTGAGTGTTTTTGAGGCTCTTAACATGCTTCAAATTGCATGAAACTCGACACACACATCAATATTGTCAACCAGTAGACATGGACAAAGCCATAGAAATGGGCGTGGTGGAGGGGCTCAGTAGCGCCACCTTTTGACAAAAGTGGGGGTTAGTTTTTCCTACAGTCACCAAACTCGGTACACATATTGTTCTCATCAAGCCGGACAATTTTCTAATTTACATTCATTAGCTCCGACCAACAGGAAGTCAGCTATTTTGGTTTGAATGTTAATTTTTTGAAAAAACAGGCTATGAATTTTATACTACTACTCCTACAGGGTTTATCCAATTTACACCAAGCTTTTTTACTTGTTGCGAACACATTGAAGTTGTTTAATTGCAAACGGATTTTGGATATCTCAAACGGTTTGGCCGTGGCGAGGCAACGAATTTATGGCGAGAAAAGGGAAACAGGAAATGTGTTATAACTTCTGCATACATTGATTGATGTTTATGAAACTTCAGGAGTGTGTTGGTTGTAGTAGTCTGATCACATGGATGTAACTATTGTGAGTCAAAGTTATAGCGCCACCAAATGGCAGCAAGAAGTGTATCACTTTTAAAATGCTTTGAGATCACCCTCTTATTTTTACCTGATTTGCTTCAAACTTCATCAGTGTAATGTCAATACACAGCAGATGTAGACCTATGACAGGATTTTTGATATTTGAAATATTGTTGCCATGGCAACAGGTCAAACTGTAATAATATTCTTGAGTGTTTTTGAGGCTCTTAACATGCTTCAAATTGCATGAAACTCGACACACACATCAATATTGTCAACCAGTAGACATGGACAAAGCCATAGAAATGGGCGTGCTGGAGGGGCTCAGTAGCGCCACCTTTTGACAAAAGTGGGGGTTAGTTTTTCCTACAGTCACCAAACTCGGTACACATATTATTCTCATCAAGCCGGACAATTTTCTAATTTACATTCATTAGCTCCGACCAACAGGAAGTCAGCTATTTTGGTTTGAATGTTAATTTTTTGAAAAAACAGGCTATGAATTTTATACTACTACTCCTACAGGGTTTATCCAATTTACACCAAGCTTTTTTTAACTTGTTGCTAACACATTGAAGTTGTTTAATTGCAAACGGATTTTGGATATCTCAAACGGTTTGGCCGTGGCGAGGCAACGAATTTATGGCAAGAAAAGGGAAACAAAGTGTTATAACTTCTGCATACATTAATTGATTTTGATGAAACTTTGGCTTAGTCTTCGTTGTACAAGGCTGATCACATTGATTTGACTATTGTGATTCAAAGTCATAGCGCCACCAATTGGAAGCAGAAAATGTGTCACTTTCAGCATACATTGAGATCACCCTCTTATTTTTACCTGATTTGCTTCAAAATTCATCAGAATAATGTTAAAACTTGGCACATGTAATCCTTTGAAAATGGGCAGGGAGGAGGGGCTCTATAACGGCACCTTGTAGTGCAGTAAATGTGGAGTGAATTTGACATAGTCCTTTGATGTTTAACCGTTTTAAGTGCCTATTGCCCGCTGTGCACAGTTGCCCTGAAGCCACCGGGGTGGCGGTGCCACCGGGCTTGGGCCCGCCATCGCTGCTCGCAGCTATATTTATTATTATTATTATTATTATTTTTTTTTTTTTTTTTTTTTTTTTTTTTCGTCTTCCGGGGCTTTTTGGGGGCCTTAACATGCTCAAAAACTCTTGAAAATTGGCACACACATTGGAATCTGCGGCCATTAGGACGCCGGAGAGGCTGGTACCCGGGCGTGGCAGGGGGGCTCGACAGCGCCCCCTTGAAAAAAGTCTGAAAATTTGGTCCATATATTAAACATGCTTGCACGTATTAGTATGAAACTCGGTACACATATAGACCTCATCGGGCCGAACAACTTTCGCGCTCTAAGTTAATCGCCACGCCAACAGGAAGTCAGCTATTAAGGGTTGTTTGAAAAACGCATGCTCTGGAATTTGATATACTCCTCCTAGACGATTAATCCGATCGCCACCAAACTCGGTCAGCATGAAGTCAAGACACTGATGATTAAAAATTGCCAGGGGATTTTTGATATCTCGAACGGTTTGGCCGTGGCGAGGCAACGAATTTATGGCGAGAAAAAGGAAACAGGAAATGTGTTATAACGTCTTAATACATATATTGATCTTTATGAAACTTCATGAGTGTGTTCGTTATAGGAGTCTGATCACATGGATGTGACTATTGTGAGTCAAAGTTATAGCGCCACCAACTGGCAGCAGGAAGTGTATCACTTTTTGAAATGTTTTGAGATCACCCTCTTATTTTTACCTGATTTGCTTCAAACTTCATCAGTGTAATGTCAATACACAGCAGATGTAGACCTATGACAGGATTTTTGATATTTGAAATATTGTTGCCATGGCAACAGGTCAAACTGTAATAATATTCTTGAGTGTTTTTGAGGCTCTTAACATGCTTCAAATTGCATGAAACTCGACACACACATCAATATTGTCAACCAGTAGACATGGACAAAGCCATAGAAATGGGCGTGGTGGAGGGGCTCAGTAGCGCCACCTTTTGACAAAAGTGGGGGTTAGTTTTTCCTACAGTCACCAAACTCGGTACACATATTATTCTCATCAAGCTGGACAATTTTCTAATTTACATTCATTAGCTCCGACCAACAGGAAGTCAGCTATTTTGGTTTGAATGTTAATTTTTTGAAAAAACAGGCTATGAATTTTATACTACTACTCCTACAGGGTTTATCCAATTTACACCAAGCTTTTTTTAACTTGTTGCGAACACATTGAAGTTGTTTAATTGCAAACGGATTTTGGATATCTCAAACGGTTTGGCCGTGGCGAGGCAACGAATTTATGGCGAGAAAAGGGAAACAGCAAATGTGTTATAACTTCTGCATACATTGATTGATGTTTATGAAACTTCAGGAGTGTGTTGGTTGTAGTAGTCTGATCACATGGATGTAACTATTGTGAGTCAAAGTTATAGCGCCACCAAATGGCAGCAAGAAGTGTATCACTTTTAAAATGCTTTGAGATCACCCTCTTATTTTTACCTGATTTGCTTCAAACTTCATCAGTGTAATGTCAATACACAGCAGATGTAGACCTATGACAGGATTTTTGATATTTGAAATATTGTTGCCATGGCAACAGGTCAAACTGTAATAATATTCTTGAGTGTTTTTGAGGCTCTTAACATGCTTCAAATTGCATGAAACTCGACACACACATCAATATTGTCAACCAGTAGACATGGACAAAGCCATAGAAATGGGCGTGCTGGAGGGGCTCAGTAGCGCCACCTTTTGACAAAAGTGGGGGGGTTAGTTTTTCCTACAGTCACCAAACTCGGTACACATATTATTCTCATCAAGCCGGACAATTTTCTAATTTACATTCATTAGCTCCGACCAACAGGAAGTCAGCTATTTTGGTTTGAATGTTAATTTTTTGAAAAAACAGGCTATGAATTTTATACTACTACTCCTACAGGGTTTATCCAATTTACACCAAGCTTTTTTTAACTTGTTGCTAACACATTGAAGTTGTTTAATTGCAAACGGATTTTGGATATCTCAAACGGTTTGGCCGTGGCGAGGCAACGAATTTATGGCAAGAAAAGGGAAACAAAGTGTTATAACTTCTGCATACATTAATTGATTTTGATGAAACTTTGGCTTAGTCTTCGTTGTACAAGGCTGATCACATTGATTTGACTATTGTGATTCAAAGTCATAGCGCCACCAATTGGAAGCAGAAAATGTGTCACTTTCAGCATACATTGAGATCACCCTCTTATTTTTACCTGATTTGCTTCAAAATTCATCAGAATAATGTTAAAACTTGGCACATGTAATCCTTTGAAAATGGGCAGGGAGGAGGGGCTCTATAACGGCACCTTGTAGTGCAGTAAATGTGGAGTGAATTTGACATAGTCCTTTGATGTTTAACCGTTTTAAGTGCCTATTGCCCGCTGTGCACAGTTGCCCTGAAGCCACCGGGGTGGCGGTGCCACCGGGCTTGGGCCCGCCATCGCTGCTCGCAGCTATATTTATTATTATTATTATTATTATTATTATTTTTTTTTTTTTTTTTTTTTCGTCTTCCGGGGCTTTTTGGGGGCCTTAACATGCTCAAAAACTCTTGAAAATTGGCACACACATTGGAATCTGCGGCCATTAGGACGCCGGAGAGGCTGGTACCCGGGCGTGGCAGGGGGGCTCGACAGCGCCCCCTTGAAAAAAGTCTGAAAATTTGGTCCATATATTAAACATGCTTGCACGTATTAGTATGAAACTCGGTACACATATAGACCTCATCGGGCCGAACAACTTTCGCGCTCTAAGTTAATCGCCACGCCAACAGGAAGTCAGCTATTAAGGGTTGTTTGAAAAACGCATGCTCTGGAATTTGATATACTCCTCCTAGACGATTAATCCGATCGCCACCAAACTCGGTCAGCATGAAGTCAAGACACTGATGATTAAAAATTGCCAGGGGATTTTTGATATCTCGAACGGTTTGGCCGTGGCGAGGCAACGAATTTATGGCGAGAAAAAGGAAACAGGAAATGTGTTATAACGTCTTAATACATATATTGATCTTTATGAAACTTCATGAGTGTGTTCGTTATAGGAGTCTGATCACATGGATGTGACTATTGTGAGTCAAAGTTATAGCGCCACCAACTGGCAGCAGGAAGTGTATCACTTTTTGAAATGTTTTGAGATCACCCTCTTATTTTTACCTGATTTGCTTCAAACTTCATCAGTGTAATGTCAATACACAGCAGATGTAGACCTATGACAGGATTTTTGATATTTGAAATATTGTTGCCATGGCAACAGGTCAAACTGTAATAATATTCTTGAGTGTTTTTGAGGCTCTTAACATGCTTCAAATTGCATGAAACTCGACACACACATCAATATTGTCAACCAGTAGACATGGACAAAGCCATAGAAATGGGCGTGGTGGAGGGGCTCAGTAGCGCCACCTTTTGACAAAAGTGGGGGTTAGTTTTTCCTACAGTCACCAAACTCGGTACACATATTATTCTCATCAAGCTGGACAATTTTCTAATTTACATTCATTAGCTCCGACCAACAGGAAGTCAGCTATTTTGGTTTGAATGTTAATTTTTTGAAAAAACAGGCTATGAATTTTATACTACTACTCCTACAGGGTTTATCCAATTTACACCAAGCTTTTTTAACTTGTTGCGAACACATTGAAGTTGTTTAATTGCAAACGGATTTTGGATATCTCAAACGGTTTGGCCGTGGCGAGGCAACGAATTTATGGCGAGAAAAGGGAAACAGCAAATGTGTTATAACTTCTGCATACATTGATTGATGTTTATGAAACTTCAGGAGTGTGTTGGTTGTAGTAGTCTGATCACATGGATGTAACTATTGTGAGTCAAAGTTATAGCGCCACCAAATGGCAGCAAGAAGTGTATCACTTTTAAAATGCTTTGAGATCACCCTCTTATTTTTACCTGATTTGCTTCAAACTTCATCAGTGTAATGTCAATACACAGCAGATGTAGACCTATGACAGGATTTTTGATATTTGAAATATTGTTGCCATGGCAACAGGTCAAACTGTAATAATATTCTTGAGTGTTTTTGAGGCTCTTAACATGCTTCAAATTGCATGAAACTCGACACACACATCAATATTGTCAACCAGTAGACATGGACAAAGCCATAGAAATGGGCGTGGTGGAGGGGCTCAGTAGCGCCACCTTTTGACAAAAGTGGGGGTTAGTTTTTCCTACAGTCACCAAACTCGGTACACATATTATTCTCATCAAGCCGGACAATTTTCTAATTTACATTCATTAGCTCCGACCAACAGGAAGTCAGCTATTTTGGTTTGAATGTTAATTTTTTGAAAAAACAGGCTATGAATTTTATACTACTACTCCTACAGGGTTTATCCAATTTACACCAAGCTTTTTTAACTTGTTGCTAACACATTGAAGTTGTTTAATTGCAAACGGATTTTGGATATCTCAAACGGTTTGGCCGTGGCGAGGCAACGAATTTATGGCAAGAAAAGGGCAACAAAGTGTTATAACTTCTGCATACATTAATTGATTTTGATGAAACTTTGGCTTAGTCTTCGTTGTACAAGGCTGATCACATGGATTTGACTATTGTGATTCAAAGTCATAGCGCCACCAACTGGAAGCAGAAAATGTGTCACTTTCAGCATACATTGAGATCACCCTCTTATTTTTACCTGATTTGCTTCAAAATTCATCAGAATAATGTTAAAACTTGGCACATGTAATCCTTTGAAAATGGGCAGGGAGGAGGGGCTCTATAACGGCACCTTGTAGTGCAGTAAATGTGGAGTGAATTTGACATAGTCCTTTGATGTTTAACCGTTTTAAGTGCCTATTGCCCGCTGTGCACAGTTGCCCTGAAGCCACCGGGGTGGCGGTGCCACCGGGCTTGGGCCCGCCATCGCTGCTCGCAGCTATATTATACATTGTCCTTTAACAGGAAAATGCAATAATTAACAGGGCAAAGGAAAATAATTTTCAACAAATAGTTATCAGTTTTATGTAGCCATTACTTGAAAAGATGCACATGCAGGGTCACTAATTACCCCCTGTATGCTACAAAACAAACAGTCCATGTGAAAACTGGGGATGTTCTCATTTTCTGAAATTTAGCTCCATTGTCTGGCATTACATAGGCCTCATGTAAGAGGCAAATAAAGTCCAGTTAATATAAAACTCCCCCTGAAAGAGGCACTCCACCAGGGCCTTTATTTAGGATTGGCATTTATTTAGATGGATGCTTCTGCAGTCCCAAAGTACCCCACTGGTTAACATTATTAACCTTGAAGTTTAAGGTGACTATACAGAAGGTCCTGGTGATCACTGCAGTGCTTATAGAAGTTACAACAGTGATTTGCATTTGATTTGATGATGTACCATCTCTGATGAATGTACTTGGAGCAGGGTTCATGTCCTCAGAAAGTCTTCAGATCACAAGATCGGCCCAGAGCCCCTCCTCACATAAGTGGACAGATCACCATGTGGAACGCGGCCAAATTAAGGCCTGATTAACTTGGCGAGTGGCCAGCACAGTCATTCAGCTCTCTAAACTTTACACACAGCAGAACAAAGGTCCATCTACTGGATGACAGGTCTGAGAAAAGGCCATCAAAAACCCAGAATGATTAGAGAGTTGAGGATTAAGCATTTTACCTTTCCTGGTGCTCATTTTGATTTGCCCATTTCTGGTTGATTAAACAAACAAAGTTGCTGTTCATGGCTACAGATGTCATATTTTATTTTATTTTGTGCAAAAAGAATAAAAAATAAATTGGATCAACTATTTACATATCATTATGCATTTTTAGGCCATTTCTGGTTGTTTTTGTGCACTGCAGTGTTAATTTTGACAGTAAATTTTGATTTAGTTTTAGTCATAGTCTTCTGACTAAAATGCCATTTAGTTTTAGTCATTGAAAATTGTTTTAGTTTTAGTCTAGTTTTAGTCGACTAAATATCATAAGATTTTAGTTGACTAAATCTATAGAAGATTTAGTTAACTAAAATCTAATTTAGTTAAATTGTAATGCATTAAGCATTTCTCTAACAATACACAGATCTCTAACACTCTAACAAAACACACTTAACATTGAGGTACTATTAAAGTTTTTGTTTAAAATTTTGATTAGATTAGAATTTTAGTTTTTCTGCTTTCATTGTAATTTTAGTTAAAAGTTGTAGTATTTTTTTTGTGTTTACCCTAGTGAAAAATAAATATACTAAAATCTATTTAAAATACATTTATTTTATGCTAAGTGTACTACAAATGCATTTACATTTGCATACTTAATGTAAATACCCTGCAGCTACTTTTAGTATGCTAAATTTGTATACTAAAAGTCTGCTAAACTGGAACAAGGATTTTTGTGTTGAGGTCTAACTAAAGATATACTTAAGTATATTTGATTGTGCTAAAGTGGAACTATTGCAAGTATACTTTAGTACAAGTATATATATATCTTGCATTCAAATTATACAGTGATCATACTATCCTTACTAATAGTGGTATTAAACACATTTTATGCTTAATATTTAGAAATAAATGAATAAATGTAAATATGCATTGTGCATTGTGCAATAAAGAAGAACTGCAAATAAAGTTTAATTAAAATACTTTTGTCAGTATGTCTCTAAATAGTCAACATCTGAAAATCATCATCTAAAATCTTCTTCTAAGGACAACTTTGATTAACTTTTTTGATTCACTTCAAATACTAACTACTGTATATTAACGGGTTTTTAGTTAGTGTGAAATGAATGTAGGCCTATTTTAAATACATCTTGGTAGGGTTTTTTCACTAGACAGACTCTGCATCCATTGCCTCTGACATGTTTTCTCACCATCACATACTTAACTCTGAAACTCTTAAGGAAATTAACTCATAATTATGAGTTGTGCTGATGTTCATGTGCATTTTAAATACATTCTTTCTGACATGACTTGAAAATACTGTAACTACTGAAGCTAAACCTTGACCCCCATTATCCTGCTCCAACGTCCTACTATTGGTTGAACCACAATGATTGATATGTTTTGAACACACCATAAAGCCAATGCCATCACACTCCCCAACAATCGGTTTTGCTGTACGTTTGCTGAACAACCGAACTCGCTGGAGTGCACACTATTGGGAGTCTGTGTTACAGATTTTGGCACATTTTTCAGAAGGAAACTTTAGAGTCTAGAAATTAATTGTAGCTAAAGACACAAGTCTCACCATGTTTTTCAAATCCGATAATGATCAAATTATTTTTAGATAATGCTATATAATTTTTTAGATGAGACTTTCTTTTTGTGCAAACCACAAAAAACATGAGGTATGAACTGAAACATCTAGTTTGTTTCTTCTTATTGGCTGTAAGGGCAGAATTTTCAAACTCAACTTTTGCCTACAGCTCAGACATAACCATGAGAAATTTGCAAATAAAATGATTTCATTTGTTACATTTTCAGTATTTTATTTTTGTTGAATAGTATGTTGCCCTGTTATGATTAAATACAATTCAATGAACAGTATTTGAGTTCTACTTGTTTAGTATAAAACGTTAGTATTGGCCTAGATAAAAGTTTACAGGAAATGTGTTTAGAGTTGCAAAAAATAATCATAAGTAAGTTTTATAATTATGACCTTTACCTTTTTTAATAATTTGCTCACACTTTGAATATCTTTGAATATTTCACAATTTTGCATGGTTGCAAACAGATATAGCCATACATATAGAATAAATATATAATAAGTAAATATTTGTAATTATGACAAATAAAGAAAACAAAATATAGTCAGTTTGAAATGGTGAAAGAAATTCACATACCTGATCAGAAGTTTTATTACATAAGTGTATTCCTAATGCACTTCAATGCACCTACTGTAATACACTTTTTCCCATTAATGATACTTTAATAGCCCTTATTTGCACTTCGAAATATGGACTGCAGCCCTTTGGGCTGCCAAAATATTATGAATTATTACATTAATTAATCAAATTTATTAAACTGATCCTGAGCAAAAAACACAGAAAGTTAAAATGTCAAATAAATCCATAAACATTTACTGCATGAAAAGTAAATCATTTTAATTTATGCGTAAATCCACAAGACTGACAAATCATTTAATTTAATTAAATTAAGGAGCAGTTGTGGTGCATTGAGAGTTGAAGCACGCAGAAACAATTGGCAGAGGAATGTTACGGATTATATTTCATCTGCACACACGGAAACACAAGCAGTTGCACAAGCAGATCTGCACGTTCACATTTTTTCACAATTGTTTTAGTGCGCGCACAAGAATAAAACTAATGTCAGGTTTATGCAATTGCTTTATGTTGTGTTAATGACAGATAACAGATACTGGTTCCTGCATTCAATATACATATACATCTGTTCCCATTGTCTCACTGATGTTCATAAGTTAGGGGTTTTGTTAGTTACTGGTATACTGGAGCTGTCTGTAAAAGGCATATTCTAAAGCTGTAACTTGATTTATAAAGATTACTCAAGAGTGGCCACTCTACTGAGACTGCCCTGCTCTCAGTCACTGAAGCCCTGAGACTGGCACGAGCATCTTCAAAATCATCAGTACTCATCTTGCTGGACCTGTCTGCTGCCTTTGACACAGTGAACCACCAGATCCTCCTGTCTACACTCATGTCGAAGGGCATCACGGGAACCGCGCTCCAGTGGTTCGAGTCTTACCTCTCAGGTAGGTCCTTCAGGGTATCTTGGAGAGGTGAGGTGTCCAAGTCACATCATCTTGCTACTGGGGTACCTCAGGGCTCTGTGCTTGGTCCACTTCTCTTCTCCATCTACACGTCATCACTAGGATCGGTCATTCAGGATCATGGTTTTTCCTATCACTGTTATGCTGATGACACACAACTCTACCTCTCATTCCAACCAGATGATCCGACGGTTGCTGGTCGCATCACAGCCTGCCTGACAGCCATTTCTGCCTGGATGAAGGACCACCACCTCCAACTCAACCTTGCAAAAATGGAACTGCTTGTGATCGGTGCAAACCCAACACTTCATGACAAACTTTCAGTTCAACTTGGGTCTTCAACCATCACTCCTTCTAGGACAGCCAGAAACCTTGGAGTGGTGATGGATGATTGTCTAACCTTCACAGATCATGTTGCAGCAACGACCCGGTCCTGCAGATTTGCCTTGTACAACATCAGGAAGATTAGACCCTTCCTATCGGAACATTCCACACAAATTCTTGTCCAAGCTCTTGTTCAATCCAGACTGGACTACTGTAATGCTCTCTTGGCTGGCCTTCCAGCATGCACTATCAAGTCTCTGCAACTGATCCAGAATGCTGCAGCAAGACTGGTCTTCAACGAACCGAAGAGAGCGCACGTCACTCCTCTCTTCATCAGTCTGCACTGGCTGCCAGTAGCTGCTCGCATCCAATTCAAGGCTCTGATGTTTGCTTACAGAACGACAGCTGGCTCTGCACCGCTATACCTTAACTCACTACTTCAGACTTACGCGCCCTACAGAAACCTGCGTTCTGCAAGTGAACGGCGCCTTGTGGTGCCATCACATAGGGGCACAAAATCACTCTCACGGACCTTCTCTGGGACTGTTCCTGGCTGGTGGAATGACCTACCACGCTCTATCCGAGCAGCTGAGTCTCTAGACATTTTCAAAAAAATGCTAAAGACGTATCTTTTTCGTCAGCACTTGACCCAGTAGTAGTAGCACTTACCTTGACTAATATTCTACTCCTATCTGTGTATTTATTTAAAAAAAAAAAAAAAAAAAAAAAAAAATCGCTATGAGCACTTTACTGACATAACTGTGACTTCACTCAGCGTTTACATACTGTTGTTCTCATGTTGATTTGATTGATTCTACTACTCTCATTTGTAAGTCGCTTTGGATAAAAGCGTCTGCTAAATGACTAAATGTAAATGTACTTTATTGTAGTCTATTTGAAGCACACTATAATGATGCCATTAGCACACTACAAGTTCACTAGGAATGCCATTGCAATGTGTTTTAAAATCAGTAAAAGATTGTTATCAGTATAATATTAATGTATGTTCAACACTCTTACATTGTAATTGAACTGCAATTCTAATGTCACCAAAATACATTTAAAGTTTATGCTGAGTGAATTCTGCATTTCAAAACCTAAATACAAGAGTGTACTTAAGTATACTTAGAATAGTTCCACTTTAGCAAACAAGTATATTTAATACAACTTTAGTTGAACTTCAGTACTGCTTTTGGACAACTAAAATGCATTTAGTACAAAATTAGTTGTTCCAATTTAGCAGACTTTAAATATACCAATTTATAGCGTGCCACAAATACATTTAGTTATACTAAAGTACATACAAATAAATTGTGCTTAAGTATACTATTTTTTCATTAGGGTATGTCTTTTAGTTTTTGCTTTTAAATGTCTATATAGTTTTTTATTTTTTTTATTTCTGTTTTAGTTATTTTAGTACATCAGGTTAACCCTAAAGCTCAGAAACTAGATGAAATAAAAATAAATTTACATTTTTTATGAAGCAATGAAGTTTTTTTTTATGGTTTTAGGTTTAGTTAACTATAATAACACTTATACTTGTAAAATATATTGAATAATGTGTCAAATAATGTTCTTAGTCTTTCCTTCTTGTGACAGGAGATACAGTAGTTTACTATGAATTAAAAAGAAATTAAATTAAATTAAAAACAAAATAACAATAATGACCAGGAAAAAATAATAATTATAAACCATCCCAAAATACACTGTGACTCTTGTTCTGAAATGTCTGTGGTCTGTACTGTAGTTGCAGGCTGCTCATTTAAGTTCAGGTGAGGGAGATAAGATGTGCATTATTACAACCGTCTATAACATGTTTCCATATAAACATTGTACAGTAAAAATTGTCATAATTCATCAACATTAGCTTGTAAGCAATCGTTTGGCATAAATGTGTGCTACTCATTAATTGCGAAGCAGTCTGAAGTGCTGCTGGGCGAACCTGTAGAGCGCGTAACAGCGCCACGTTTCCCACGGTTAGATCAGCATGTTACACTTCAAATGTGTGCATGTTCCACACAGGACAGCAGTCCTGACTGGATATCTTCTCAAATCATCCCTCTCTATAGTTTTCTTTTCGTTTTAATTCGTTGACGATTTTAGTCATAATTTTAGTCATTCACAACGTATTTTTATTTATTCATCATCTCGTTTTCATCTTTGAAAAAATGATGACGAAAATTATGATGAAAATTATTCGTCAACTAAATTAACACTGGTGCACTGTCAATGCTTCGGCCAGGTAGACCTCCAATATATTGAAAAAGTTCACAATAGGAGATAATGGGTCTTAAAAATTTGTGTGGGAAATCTGCATTCAAACGTTTTCACAAACAAATCATGATTCACTAATAATAACTTAATAAATTCATTTTTAAATATGAATTCTTATGGATAACTGGTACTAAAACAACTGAAACCACATGTACACAAACAATCTCATACTCTGGGTGGTCTTATCATTTGAAGATGATACATAAATACTTCATCATAAATCTATTTCATCATGTACAGTGAATGTAAGGGTTTAAATACACAGGGCAAACAAAGGGAGCTAAATCAAATTCAGGTGAAACTAATCAGTAATAAACTAGGCCATGATCAGTAACTACAGAAACAAACATGGATTGGGAACACAGTCAAACAGGAAAAGAACAAAACCAAACTACAGGGTACATTTACACAACAACAATATACTAAAAACCGTCTCGGGTTACGTTTGTAACCCTGGTTCCCTGAATAAGGGAACGAGACGCTGCGTAGTCGCTTTGGGAACGCCTCTGCGTGATTACGTCTTGAAGCACTTGTGTAATCGAACCAATAGTGTAACGGGACGTCAGAGCGGGTGACGTCACGGACCAGGAAACTATAAAGCACCCCTGAGAACAAAGAACGCTAGCTTCTGATACGGATGAAGCAAGCGCTCACAGGCGTGCAGGGAGTATGGTTAAGCTACGCAGCGTCTCGTTCCCTTATTCAGGGAACCAGGGTTACAAACGTAACCCGAGACGTTCCCTTTCATGGGAACATCGACGCTGCGTAGTCGCTTTGGGAACGCTATCCCAACTAGGCCATAAGACCAAATGCCTGTCTGAATCACCTTTTAGGATGACAGTACTGAGGACCCTGGAGTGGAGCCCAAGGCAAGGTTGTAGAATCTGACGAAGGTATGATGAGATGACCACCCAGCAGCATCGCAGATATCATTGAGGGGAACCCCCGAAATCAGAGCCTTTGAGGCAGCCATACCCCTGGTAGAGTGTGCCCGGACGGCCAAAGGCGAGGGCTGTCCGGATGACTTATAAGCAAGAGAGATGGCCTCGACCACCCACTTGCTCATTCTCTGCTTAGACGCAGGACCTCCCTTGTTAGGGGACCCGTAACATATAAACAGCTGTTCTGTTTTTCGCCACAGGGCAGCTCTGTGGACATAGGTGTCTAAAGCCCTCACTGGGCAGAGCAGATTTAGTTTTTCCTGATCCTCATTCGTGAAAGGTGGAGGATAAAAGGCCTGCAGTACAATAGGCCCTGGGACATGAGTAGGGACCTTGGGTATATACCCAGGTCTAGGATGCAAGAAAGCTTTGACCATTCCAGGCGCAAAGTCTAAGCATGAAGGAGCAACTGAAAGTGCCTGAAGGTCTCCAATTCTTTTAAGAGATGTAATAGCCAGCAGAAATACGGTTTTTAGCGTGAGGAACCTCTCATGTACTTCCTCCAAAGGTTCAAAGGGAGCCGCAGACAGCCCTTCGAGTACAATAGCTAAGTCCCAGGAAGGAGTTTTTGCACGTACAGCCGGCCTCAGCCTCTGGGTGCCACGGAGAAAACGTATGACTAGTGGGTTTCTTCCCACAGAAACACCCTCCAAAGGAGAGTGATAAGCGGAGATTGCAGCTATATAGACCTTTAATGTAGAAGGAGTTAGGCCATCTGAGAATTTTTCTTGGAGAAATTGCAGTATGTGACTGATAGAAGAGTGGAACGGGTCCACTTGAGACTGGCTACACCAAGTAGCGAACAGCTTCCACTTGTATGCATATAGTTTTCTCGTGGACGGAGCTCTGGAGTGGAGTATGGTCTCCACAACCTCAGTTGGGAGACCAGATTCTATGAGCTCGGCCCCCTCAGAGGCCAAGCCCACAGTTTCCATAACTCTGGGCGGGGATGAATTATTGTGCCGCCCGCTTGAGACAGAAGGTCCTGCCTGATTGGAATCTCCATGGGGGAGCCGTCTAGAAGGGACACTAGGTCCGTGAACCATACTCGGGTTGGCCAGAACGGGGCTACCAATATGAGACGGGCCCCGTACCGCCGAACCCTCTCCAGAACTCCGGGGAGCAGAGCAATCGGGGGAAAGGCGTACAGACGCAGCCTCGGCCACGTCTGTACCATGGCATCCAACCCCAGGGGGGATGGATGAGTTAGTGAGTACCACAGCGGGCAGTGAGACGTCTCTTTCGAGGCAAATAAGTCGACTTCTGCGCGACCGAATTCTTTCCATATCAACTCCACCGCCTCGGGGTGAAGTCTCCATTCCCCGGGCCTCGGCCCCTGCCTCGACAGGATGTCTGCCCCCACATTTTGATGCCCCGGGATGTAAGCCGCTCTCAGGGAGAGGAGCTTCCCCTGGGACCACAGGAGGATCCGAAGGACTAATTTGTACAACTGACGAGACCTCAGACCCCCTGATGGTTGATATATGAGACCACCGACATGTTGTCTGTACGGACCAACACATGGTGGCCCCTCAGGTCTGGGAGGAAGTATTTGAGTGCTCGAAATACCGCCATCATTTCCAGCCGATTTATGTGCCAAGAACGATGATGGTCCTCCCAAAGACCCTGAGCTGAGCGACCACACATGATAGCCCCCATGCCTGTGAGAGATGCATCCGTCGTTAGCATTACGCGACGACAAGGAGCTCCCAACACAGGACCCTGGGACAGGAACCAGGGCTTCTTCCACATGGATAAAGCACGAAGGCATCGCCGCGTGACTTTGATCATGCGGAGAGGATTTCCCCTCGGAGAAAACCCCCTGGTCCTGAGCCACCACTGTAAGGGTCTCATGTGCAGCAGGCCAAAAGGTATCACGTTGGACGCCGCTGCCATCAGACCCAACAGTCTCTGAAACTGTTTTACAGTGAGTGACTGGCCTAATTTCACCCCTTTCACGGTTGAGAGAATGGAATTCACCCGAGCAGGAGACAGACGTGCCTGCATCGTAGTAGAATCCCAAACTACCCCTAGATAGTTGGTAGTCTGAGCTGGTAGAAGCACACTCTTCTTGGCATTGAGTCTCAACCCTAACCTTCTCATGTGTGACAGAACTACATCTCGATGTAGAACTGCCTGTTGCTCTGATTGAGCTAAAATCAACCAATCGTCGATATAATTCAGTATGCGGATGCCCTGGAGTCTCAGAGGAGCCAGGGCTGCATCCACGCACTTCGTGAAGGTGCGGGGTGAAAGGGATAGGCCAAAGGGAAGAACCTTGTATTGGTAAGCTTCGCCCCCGAAAGCAAACCTGAGGTACTTCCAATGTGAAGGATGGATTGACACATGAAAGTAAGCGTCTTTCAGATCTATTGTCACAAACCAGTCCTCGGACCTGATCTGAGTGGTGATCTGTTTGAGTGTTAGCATCTTGAACTTGAGTTTTTGTACTGAGCGATTTAACATACGTAAATCTATTATGGGACGCAACCCTCCATCCTTCTTCGGAACGATGAAGTAACGGCTGTAAAACCCTGACTGTTTGCTGGGAGGAGGAACCCTTTCTATAGCTCCTTTTTGCAAAAGTGTCGTAACTTCTTGTTCCATAACCAGAGACTGCTGGGGGCCCACCACTGTAGGGAGGACCCCATTGAACCGGGGCGGGCGAAACCCGAATTGTATTTTGTAACCCTTTTCTATCATACGCAGTACCCATTGAGAAATGTTGGGAAGACGTTTCCATTCCTCCAGAAATTTCACTAAGGGAACCAGCCTCTCGAGACTGGCCTCTGGTGTTTTTTGAGCACTTGGCTCGGTGCCCTGAAGCGGCGTACCGGCAGGGAGCAGCCGAAACAAGCGCTGGCTGACCCCCCTCAGAGGGTCGGTGGGGACCGCTGCGCCCTGAAGCACACGGGGTGGCAGGGTTGGCAGAACGGCCCCTTGAGGGTGCCGGAGAGGAGTTAATTTTATAGATTTTAATACAGGACCCTCTCCGGAGGGGGCTACCCTCGGAAGTCCTGGGCCACTGGCGTCAGGACTTCTTCGAAGCCTTCCTGGCGATAATAACAGTCCTCAGATCTGTTCTACCCCGGGAAGGCTTCGACTGTGTTGCCCGTCCCGGTCCCCAAGCTCTTTGCGGGGGAGCACGGGCAGCAACACTCTGTTTTTGTTGCGCTCTCTGCACAGATGAGGAGCTGCTAGACGCCCGAGGCTGCTCCCGCTCAGCAGCCTCGGACGGGAGAGAGCGGCGAGGGAGGAACTTCTGGAAGGCCGCTGACTGCTTTTTTGCCTCCTGGAACCTCTCGACGACCGAAGTGACAGAGTCGCCGAAGAGGCCCAGGGGAGACAGCGGCGCATCCAATAAGACGCTCTTATCTCTTTCTCTGATGTCTGATAAGTTTAGCCATAAATGCCTCTCCGTTGCCACCAGGGCTGCCATAGAGCGACCAATTGTTTTTGCCGTCTCCTTGGTGGCACGGAGAGATAGATCAGTGGCTTTACGAAGTTCCTGAATCATATCAAAGCTAGCCTCACCGCTCTCATCGATCTCCCCCAGCAGGTCAGCCTGATATGCTTGAAGGACAGACATTGTGTGTAAACACGCTGCGGCCTGACCTGCTGAGGCATATGCTTTGCCCACCAGAGCTGATGTTGTTCTTAGTGGTCTGGTGGGCAGCGTCGGGGATTTTAGGGACGACGCAGACTCGGGCGAGAGATAGCTCGCGAGCGTCTCTTCGACCCGAGGCATCGTCCCATAGCCATGTTGTTTAAGCCCCAATATATTGGAATATATAGATGTTTGAGGGTTATATACACGATATTGTGCTGGCTTTTTCCACGACCTCGTCACCTCGGTGTGGAGGTCGGGAAAGAATGGTAATCCCCGACGCTGAGGCTGTGACCGGGCAGGGAGAAAGCGCTCATCCAGTTTGCTTTTGTGACGCGCTTCGCTTTTTCTGCTGGCCATTCGATATTAAGTTTTGCCACTGCCCTAGTCACAACCTCCAGCAGCTCCTCATATGCTGGAGATGAGGATGGCGAGTCCTCCTCTCCAGCTTCAACGCTCACCACATCCAACTCCTCAGAGCTAGATAGGTGAAGCGCTGGTGCCTCTCCTCTGGGGGAAGAAACCGCAGCGCGTGCTTCCGCAACCAAAGGAGAGACACTGGGTCTGGCGGGTGAGGGCCGAGATAGGGCTGGGCCCGTCTCTAACCCCTCCACCAGATCCATCTGTGAACCCCAGGAATGCAGCCGCCGCTGTGCCTCAGCAGCAGCGGGACCCGATCCCTGGGGAACACTCGCCGCGGCACCCTCTTTATCTTTCTCGAAGAACGCCCGGCGTGAACGGAGTGTACGGAGCGTTAACTTTTCGCAATGCACACAGACAGCTCCCTCAAGAGCTGCCTGGGCATGCTCCACTCCCAAACAGGCTACACATAACTCGTGTGTATCCCCGCCCGTGATGAAGCGAGGGCAGGGAGAAGCACATTGAATGAACTGCTGCTTGCCTGTTTGTCCTGCCGCCATATTTTTTATAAACGTGTCTTTCAATATATATATATATATATATAAGTGCTTGGTGGACTGAAAATACTCTTGCCCTCGGACTAAGAGATATTTTCGAACTGTATAACGGACAGACAACCCCAAATAAGACACACAATACACAGAGCGCTTGCTGAAGACGCAGAAGCTAGCGTTCTTTGTTCTCAGGGGTGCTTTATAGTTTCCTGGTCCGTGACGTCACCCGCTCTGACGTCCCGTTACACTATTGGTTCGATTACACAAGTGCTTCAAGACGTAATCACGCAGAGGCGTTCCCAAAGCGACTACGCAGCGTCGATGTTCCCATGAAAGGGAACTTGTTGTTTTTCGCATTCAGATGACAACGTTGTCAAAATGATCCCCATTCACATGACTCAAACGACTAAAAACACTGTATTATGCTGCCAGGCCAATAGTTGGCGATGCCACTTTGTAAAGAAACACTACACACATATAGACAGAACACATAATATGAATGAGCATGATGTATTACGTATATATGCACAAATTTTCACAAATTCACGTTTTGGTTGTTTACATGGAGATGATAGCAGTATTGTTTTCAAAAGCTTGCATTTTCAGGGCCCCCAAAACTAGATGTTAAATAGATGTCGTGTAAATAAGCGGCCAAAAAGTTTTCCGTTTTTAGTTGAAAACGTTGTGTAAACGGCCCCTAGACCACAAACAAACTGAACATAAACCTGACAGTGAAAGAGTAAGAAAAGCTAGTTGCAGCTTGAGCCAGCTTCAAATGCAGATATATGTATGTACAGCTGGCTAATGAGAGCTGTGTAATCTGGGTCTGTATAAAAGTGTTTATTCTGTTTGAACTGATTTTGAGGATACTGTCCTCTCAAGTGAAAGAGCATCTTCAGAGTCTCATGTTTGCCGAGAATGATGAAAGGCTATAAAGGAAAGGCTGTGCAGAAAGCCTTTATAAGAAGATTGGGATGTTTTATTACATTTACATTTATGCAAATGACTAACCTCAGGAACACTGTCACTCATTTAAAATACTCCAAATGCAATCACATAAGAACAAGGTTAAGAACAAATTCACTCATTTAGGTGAAAATTGTTCGTGACAATTTCTCCTGTGAGTACAAATATGAAATACTGCACACATATATTACTCTATGAGACCCACTGTTCTCAAGATAAACTGCTATTTTGAGAGGTTTTGTGAAAAAGTAGCTAAAGCATGCTTACCGATGACGATGAGGGTGTAGTTAATGTTGATGCTGCCAAAGCCATTGGTGGCTTTACAAATGAAGGTCCCAGCATCCTCTGCCTCCACCTCTTTGATGCGCAGGGCTTGGTGAAGGACCCTAAAGCGCATCCAACCACTGTGGATGTTTCGTCCATCTTTGGTCCACATGATGAGGGGTGGCGGATCGCCCTCCACAGGGCACTGAAGTTTCATGTTGCGCCCAATTCTGACGGTCTGCCGGTGGGCAATCTTCTCGGCTACACGTGGAGGACCTATAGAAAACAAGATGATGTTAATTACTGTCATTGTAGAGCGCTGTCTGGCTTTGGAAAAAATTCAAACCCTTTTCCTTGATAAATTACTGATGAAATAGCAGGAGAAACAAAATTATGGTAAACCAAAGTGCTTTGTTAGCGGGTTAAGCCGAGTTCAGACTGCACGATTTTAGCCCCGATTTTGGCTCGCCAACAGGTTTTGGGAAATCGCCAACAAATGCCCGAAATCACAGGCAAATCGGTGCTCATTCATGCGAGTGACAATCATGCAGTGTTAATGAGCAAAGACGTGATTGAGAAAATCACAGATGAGTCGCCGACGCCCGTGAGATATTTGGCATGCTAAATATCGGGACCTGTCGGCGATTCAAAATCCTGCTGTGTGAAAGGTGTTCTGACTGAAAACTACATCGACGATGACCGACAGCCAATGAGAGAGCAAGATACAGAGCAGCGGGGAGTTCGGGGAGGAGTTATAGACCACTCTCATTGCAGAACACACAATCCTTGTTCCTGCTGCAAATCAGCGCACAGGCAATTCGTATTGCAAGCTTCTTGCAGGCTACCATTTTTAATAATAATCCCAGTGTCACGTGAGAATTCCGGTCTTGCACTTGTGATATCGCGTTGTTTCCTTGTCACATCTCGCGTTTGTTTGGTTGTGAAACGTAGTTTGTGTGCCAGACAGAGTTGTTGGCGATTCTTCCTATTGTAATGTCATGTAGTGTGAAACCTTCTGTCGCCAATCCATTGTGCAGTGTGAACACAGCAGCGACTGAATGCTGGCCAAGATAGTCATGCAGTGTGAAAAGAACAGTGACCCGACTACTTTGAAAATCGTGCAGTCTGAACTCAGCTTGTATTATCTCACTCAAGTGCATCCTATATAGCTTCCTTATGAGATTTTGAAATTAACAATAACTAAGATAAATAAATGCATTAGAAGTATGTTAACTATTGTTAACAAATCAAACCTTATTGTTAAGTGTTACTTACATGATATTATGAGTTACATTTACAAAATGAACGTTGTATTTTGTTAATGATATATATTTCATACTTTAATTAATACAAAATTAGTGCATACATTTTTAATGAATGCAGTGTTTAGTCTGTTATATTCTGACAAATATTTGTCATAAAATTTAAATTCCATTCCATGAGAGTAAAAAAAAACCAAAATATATATTTTTACTACAAATTTTTATTAAAGTTTTTACTACAATGAAAGGACATTTTGTCAAATAACAAAAACTGAGTAAAGTATGTTCCGTAATGTGATCCTTCCGTCAACAACCAGAAGCATTTAATGACAAAAAATATAGTAAAAACTTTCTCAATCTATCTGAAATTACCCTTCATACTACATCAGTACATACAAACTGGGCCATGTTTTGAAATGACATGAATGTCAAAGAGACCAAAATTCACCACACAAAATCAAATGTTCATTGTTCAAAATGTTCACTGTTAGATTAGGTTCACATGAACCCAACCTTTGGACTTTTTAAAGTGAATTAAGTGGTTCCTCTGTTCCTCCACGTTCTAAACAAGCTAACAGAACTTTAAGATCAATGCTCATGAAAACCTGTTGTGTTCCCTCATAATCTTTAATCAAAAACATTTACATGACTGCTCGCTATGGAATCTCTTTTCTGATGACGTGTTCAACAGCACAATAAGATTGTCCAATGGCCAGATGAGTTTCAATCCCTCCCCATCCTGTCACTCACATGAAACAATCAAGCAATTAGCAAACAACAACTTTCTACAATCTAATAAACTCCCAATTAACAAATCAAGTGCCATTTTACTTTTTTCTTGCTCAAGAAGCCGTTTCACTCAAACATATATGTCAAAATAGGGAAGAAATGTTGGTCCATCATGACA
This sequence comes from Chanodichthys erythropterus, assembly GCF_024489055.1. Taxonomy (NCBI): domain Eukaryota; kingdom Metazoa; phylum Chordata; class Actinopteri; order Cypriniformes; family Xenocyprididae; genus Chanodichthys; species Chanodichthys erythropterus. The sequence goes on along the minus strand of NC_090221.1, from coordinate 24,064,263 downwards.
AATTTTCTGTTCTGAAAATCCTCAATGGTTTTCAGCAGTTCACACAATAGTCTTATATACTGGCTGATGGACTGAAGTAAAGCGAAAACTTCAGGGCAGGCAACTAAGAAATTTTCTTTTCAAGAGATCAGTTGGAGGTTGAGAGCATCTTGGCTCGGCTGAGCAGAGCGAGGCTTCCCCCTGCCCACGCACAGCCCTGCTTACTCCCGTTAAAAGACTGAATGCAGGAAATTGATATTGTCACTGTTTATGTCTGCAGGGAAATTTTAACCGCAGCTCCCTGTCAGCCAGCCATGTCTCACTGGCATTCTGCATTGTTTGAGCGCTCCTCAGTTGGTGGCTCCGAGGAGGTTAGAAAGGTCAGAGTCTGCAAATACTGTCCGCGCTTGTTTCTCTCAAGGCTGTGTGAGTCACTCTAATAGCTGTTTACATAAGGCTAATGCCAGATTGGTTCCATATAGCTGCCACAAAACTAGATCTTGTGGTGAAAAATTTAAGAAACAGACTTAAACATGCAGCCATAAGCATGAAGGATATAATTACGTTTTAGATCTTTTCTCTTAAAAAACACCATGCCTTTAATTGCAGCCATCACTCGGATAAATGAAGAGGAAGGAGTGTTTTATCTCATTGTCAGACATTCATCCAACACATAATCATTTCCAAATCCATCTCAACAAATTAAATCCACAATCTGATGAATGACAGAGGTTGAGTCTGAAAAAAAAAAAAAACATATCATAAAGTCATCTGAAGCCATATGTCAGGTTAATATGAGGGTATGGTGTAAACATGGTGTAACTGAAGGTTAAGGTCGCAACTTGCTGTATTAATAAATCAAGTGATCACAGGTGTGCAACTCTATGTATATCTGCTATTTTATAATGGCCTCAAAAAAATTAAATAATTATATTTCAGGATTCCAGAAGTTTTAAGAAATTAATGAATTCTTCAAGATTCCTTTTAACCAATGAATTTACATGATATTTTTAGTTTGTGATTTAATGGATTTTTTAAGGATTAAGGGTTTTTAAAAAGTCATTTTTACTCAATAAAATATTAGCTTAGCATTGAAAATGTATATTCATTACAAAATGCCCATGGCATCACACTTTTAAAATTAGGCTTCCTCATACTGTATATCCTGGCTTTCCAAGACTGTGTTTCTCTCTCTCTCTCGCTCTGCATTCCACAAAAGAATTATTATTATTATTTTTTTAGCAATTCATTTTTAACTGTTTTTTCTTTAAATTAAAAAAAAAAAAAAAAAAAAAAAACTAGGAGAGTCCATTAAATTATAGAAATATGTAAATCCATGAATATATTTTTGCTGGAAACTTTACCATACCACGCAAAACACTACTGAATAGTATTTACATACATTTAGCTAACATATTTACATATGCTTTCAAGACTATTACAACAATGTAGAATAAATCACAGAAATCCATGCCAAATTTTCATTCTTAAGAACAACTGAGATTTTAAAGCTCTGGCAGTGGCAAATATTATCAGTATTCCTTGGAATATAGAGCACAAGTGCAATATTTTGTCCATATTTGAAGCTCTGCACCATCTATCATCAACATCTGCATTTGCTGTATGGAAAAGAGCAGCGAGGAAATTCTTTAAATGGTTTTATATGCTGATAGATATCAAATGTCCATGAAGTGTAACAGCAAAACTGTTTGATGTCGAATCAAAGGGGACTTCTAGTGAAAAATGTATTTCATGCCTGGTTTCACATTACTTTGATATGATGTTGTGCCCAGTGGGAGCGTGAAGGAGTCACTGGCACAGGTATGGAGCCAACCTGACTACAGCACACTAGTGTGTCCCACAGACACCAGTGTGTAGTTGACATGTTGATGGATGATGTCTAAAAGTGTGAAAAAGAAATTAGTCACAGTCAGGAGCTAGCCAGAGTCATGTTCTCCTGCTCTGTTCGAATGGCTTTCTCATCAGAGTAAAATCTTACTGCTGAGCCGTTTCACAGATTGAAATCTCATTCTTCTTTTGGAGGACCGTACGCCCACACTTTGAGCAGATTTATGGCCCTCCCACTCCGGGTCTTCTGTTCGCAGGTTGGTCACGAGGCCTCTCCTCCTCATAGACCGACAGTACTGCATGTTTCACAGAATGATGTTTTATTAACAAAATTCGGGAGGAGCAACGTTCAAATAATCTGACTAATCATCACGTCATCTCGGCCAGCTGTCAGCAATCAGTAATCAACATATCTACCCAATCAGTACGAGTGAAAGCATATATAAATAAGACACGGTCGACTCACCCATATTCCTCGACAGTTTGACAGTATCCCTCCACCACCCCGTCTCCTCACACCTGCACTGGTTACTTTCCAGAATACTAACCAGAATGGGGGAAGTAATCTGGGTTCGTGCCAAAATACCGAGCTCGGAGCCCTCTCCTCGGACAGCAAGCCAAATACGCATACTACTACGCATATATTTTGATCTATTTATAATCTGATTATTTGTAAGTGTGAACTCGTGAATTAGAGGTGCGTGGGAGAAAACAAAGGACCTGAACTTTCACAAGCAGTGCTCGGTTTGCCTTCCAACTCTACTCTCTTCAGCCCAAAGATGCAACGGCTTCCACAAAAGTCACAGAAGTCAATGCCAGGGTCAGGAAAGCACCCTCCGAAACAACACATGGTGTAACGGTATTTACAATGTCTGAATAAATAAATGTGTTACAATGGGCAACAACACACATTTAAACAGCAGACTTTAAAAGACTTTAAAAAGCCTGCACATCTGTATAAATATTGGGTGTGTGAGAGTATTTGTGAGGAATGAGCTTGGTGAATGAGGGGAACGGCAGGTCAAACTCTTTAAAAGGCAATCTGTTTTCTCCATTCAACATAAACGCATTCCCTTCTGTCGCAACACTATACAATACGGAGGCCGGTCTCTCATTCGTCTCTGTGCACCAGGGAACTCTCAGCGAGTTGCAGTCTTCCATATCCCTCCTTCCCTTTTACGGCCTGTTAGCTTAAGGTATCCCAACATGCACGTCTGGAATGTCAACTAATGAGGGGGAAAAAATGATTCGGTAAGAGGCCAACACAAGTAGCATTCCATCATATACTCTCTTAACTCCAGCTCTCTGCCAAAAAGCCTATCCAGGACGAGTGGCGTAAAGAAAGCATTCTCTTAAGAATTAATATCTATCCTTGAGCCAGCTAGATAGGGCCCTTTAGTGCGAAAGAAGTCGAGGAATAATATTTTGGTTGGCCTTGTGTTAGAAGCACAGGATGTGCTTTGGAGCGCAAGAGGTCTGAGCTATCGAGTGCCAATGTATTCACCTTCAGGAAGTGGGCTGTGATAGAGTAAGATACCCCTCTCCCTGCCTTCACTTCCTCTGTCTTACAGGAGTCTGTTTTATTGCTAATCGTATTCGTTTTCCACCATTAATTATCACGATTAACCGTTATATTTAAAACATGAAAAATCGATATTGTGTTAATTAAGGGTCTGACAATATATATTGATAACCGTAATATTTAGAATGAATTATACACATGATAATGTGACACGTAAATAATCCAGTGGCAGTACCTGGTTGACATCACAAAGTACAATATGTGGTGGAATTACACCTTAACGCTGCCATCTGACATTCTCTACACAGCAGAGCATGTGAGTGAAAACGCTTTTAGTTTCATATTTATCTTTAAATATTATAATGTTATTTTTTTATTTAATTTATGTTGATTATTTAAAGTGAACAGCACAAGTAAGATAGGATAGCTACATCAAAAGATGCGCAATATATCAAGAGACATGGAGTGGGTCAGACATGATTTTGACCACTTCAATACATTTTGTAGAAAACCTTTTGTTAAAGTGATTTTCATTTTGTATAAATTGTATCTTAATTTGAATCAATGTTTCATCAACCAATTGCCTGGATTTAATAAATAAGCAACAAATATAGCAGACAATATAATGGAGGGGCTGGCGCGCGATCACTTGCACATGAACTGGAGCGCGTCTCATAAATTAACCGAAACAGCTTATAGGCTACTTGCCTCACAGACATGAGAAATATATCTATAGAAAGTTTGAAATAAATAATTTTAAATTAAACAATTCAAAACAAAAAGAAATAGGCTACTCTGATTTTGTAATCCGTATGAAATGTGCATTAAAAAATGTGCATCCGTATGAAAAATGCAGATAGAGACGTTTTGAATGATTTAACATGGAGAATTAACACACCATTTTGACAGTATATGGTTTGTCTTTGTTCAAGCCATCTTGGTTATTTTCGTAAGGACAATGTATATTTATAATGCTATGCTAATCTACATAGCCTTTATCACTATATAGAATACTATAAAATAATATAACTTCTGCCTCATCAGAAAGTCTTTTCAGTTCTTCGGGATACATTCAGGCAATGTTTTTTACTCCAACTTGAAATCAGATAAACTAAATGCTTGTCTTCCTTCATAAAAATTTGCTAAAGACAGAGAATGCAAAAAGTAAAAATAATTGTGCCTTGTGTTTATCAGTTGTTTGTTTATCAGTTGTTTATCACTATCTGATTTCCCTTAAGTATAGTTGTTGTATGCAATGGCGTGATTCATTGGCTTAAAAAAAAGAATGAAAAAGACAAAAGTAAAGATTAATTGACTGATAACATTAGGTTTTTTTCAAGGCTTCTATAGATATCACAACATATCAATATCATGAATTCTTTTGGCCAAGATAACCGTGGTGTGAAAAATCTGATATTATGACAGCCCTAAAATGAATGCATTGTTGATTAGAGTTGCATCAAAAATATTCTTATGAAAATATACAAGACGGCTTGAAGAACACAGTTAAACCATATACTCTCGCAAATTGTGTTTATTGTCTTCATATTTAATAAGTCAAAGTGTTCCTATCTTCTTTTTATTCAGCCATAGTTGTATTATGGATATCCTTGAATGGCATGTAATTTTACTTCTGTGAGGCATTTTTGAACTTTCTGCGTGAGGGCGCCCTCCGACTTCCAGTATGAATTAAACATACATAACATTTCTAATGATTTATAGTTATAGGCCGCCTGCTTTTTTTTCTCAAAAAAAAAAAATTAACCAGAAAAATCACAATTAGACGCAGCCCTAGTTGTTTCTGATATCAGCATTTTCACAGTTGTTTTGTTGTTTTTTTACAGGAACTAGATGCCACTGATGAGTCGTGCTGAAACAGTTTTTCTCTGTGAACATTCTACAAACATCAGCAAGCTGCACTACACAAACATGGTAAAATGAAAAAACAAAACAAAAAAAAACACCTTGGAAATGACAGGTATATTGAACAGGAACTGTTTCAGGAATGGTACAAAAGTGTTTTTCAGCTGACAGGGCCATTAGGGGAGGGTCTGTGTCTTCCCAGGTGTGAAACACATCATTATATAGAAAAAGAATGGCATCTACGCTAATATTAGTCTTTCTGTTTATCCCGAGGTTTACCGTAGTCAACCGGATTCGGGGCAATTTCCAGATGAGACCGAGGACTGGTGCCTTGACACGACCACAACGCAGCCCTGTATCAGCAGAGATCGAGTCGGCTAGATCATCCATTGTGAAGACATCATCAACACGACAGCCAGTGCCACAGTTTCCACAAAATTATAATCACGATTATTAATCATGTTTATTCTATCAAAAGAGTAATGTAAAACAAGGGCTCCCTCCACGACAGGGCCAGCCCGAAGGGTAGGACTCTGTACTGGTGTGCACGTCCTTCGAACGCGACCCGCAGGAATGGCCTGTGTCGCGGAAGGATCGAGACATGAAAGTACGCGTCCTTCAGGTCGATCGCTGCAAACCAATCCCGGGGACGGATGCATTCGAAAATGTGTTTCTTCGTGAGCATCTTGAACGGTAGTTTGTGAAGGCTCCGATTCAAGACTCGCAGGTCCAGGATAGGTCGTAACCCACCGCTTTTCTTGGGTACAATGAAGTAGGGACTGTAGAACCCTGACCTCATATCGGCTGGAGGGACCGGCTCTATCACGTCCTTCGCCAATAGGACTGTGATCTCCGCACGCAAGACAGGGGCATCGACATTTTTCACTACAGTGAAGTGGACACCCTTGAACCTGGGGGGACGCTGGGCGAACTGAATCGCGTAGCCGAGCCTGATGGTCCAAATGAGCCAGCGGGACGAGCTGGTGAGCGCTAACCAGGCTCCCAGAGACCGCACCAGCGGGACCAGAGGAACCACAGGCGTACCCGCAGCGGGGCAGCGAGGTGGGATGCAGGGACGCGGCCCGGGAGGCTCTCTCTGTGAAGCGGCCCGAAGCGGCGTCACAGTGTGCTGTGCAACACTTACCTGCTTCCACGGGAGGACAGAGGGAGCAGTCGAGGCTTTGACTGCCTGCTGCACGCTGCTGTCCGCTGGCGACAGAAGAGGGGGATGAGAGTGGTGAGGTTCTTGCCCTCCCACTGCTCTCCTCTTCCAATGTGAATTGGCTCGTTTTAGTTACACTCGAAGTAGATTGGCCTCTCTGGCGAGATTCCTATTCGTTGGTCTGTCCGATGTACGTCGAATGTGACCGACTGAATGGGAACTATGGCTATTTTGCAAGTTCTTTACCAACCTACACTTCACCCAAAAGGCCTGTAGGTGGCACAAAGACTTAAATTTAACCAACTATGATAACTTCGTTAGATGGTAAATCAATACAAAACATGGTTTTGGTGAGCGCTTTGTAATATGTATTCACATTAGATTTTAAAGCAACACAATTCGTTTGCAATAAGACAAACCAGATTCAAATTGCCCGGCAAATTCGTAAAGCAAAGAAAAATAATTTCTAGCTGATCAACATTATGAAAACTGGTAAAACCTTTAGGAACTTCAAAAGATAAAACAGCAAAATTCGTAATATTACTTCCAGTATTTCCAAATTATGTTCATTTTCATAGAGCGGGCCAATATCGTGACGATTATTTAAAATCAATCAAGAGAAACAGATATTGTTATCGTGATAAAATATGATTAATCGTGCAGCCCTAATTTAATTTAATTTAATTTAATTTGACTTGACATTTGATATTCAACAGTATCCTTAACATTTATTCAACAGTGCTTTTGATCTGCCTGCATTGACACTATTCTTTAATAGGAAAAAGTATATACCATTTATCAATGTAAAGCTGCTTTGACACAATCTGCATTGTAAAAAGCACTATATAAATAGAGGTGACTTGACTTGACTTGACTATTCATGATCGATATGAAAACCTTTTTCATATTAAAACTAACAAAGCACAAAGAGTATTGCGACTATTGGATATAGACTTGTGCCGATATTCGGTAATGCGATAAATCGCGATAATGAATATGCACGATATTGTAATCGTCGGCACTTCAGAATACCGTAAATAATAATTTATTACCAATTATACATTTTTTTATAAGGCAATTAAGAATACTTTACCCATCAATCGTATAAAATGCACAACACTGCTGTATTCTGTGTCAAAAGGACACGCGCTCAGATGTAAACAATCCCAACGTGCACGAGAAGCACGTGGCGGAACCAGTGAAGGAGACGAGCTGAATGAAAGTGCGCGTTCACTCTCTGACAGCAGAGGGCGCTGATGGAACAGCAGCGTGCAGCGGTTACCACGGAAACCGTGCAAACAAAGTAACTGCGCTAGTGAAGTTTTTAAAATGCTTCAAACAGCCATTCATTTTTTTGTAATCTCAGTGTTGTTCATCACAGCACCAAATACTGAATACTTAAAAAAGACTTAAAAGGATATTTATTTACAAACCTTAACATTTTTATATTTTAATCTGGACTACAACATGCCCTAATGATTAGAAATGTTCTGATCATTTGTTATTGTTCAGTAAAACTTTGAAAACATACAGCTTCATTAGTTAACATGTTAATTCATTATCACTAAACTGACAATAAAAATACTTATAAAGTATTAATTATTATTCATTAATGTTAATTTCTTAGTTGCTATTTAATAACATTACTAAAATCAAAATAACTTATTTAATGGACCTGAGATAAAACTAACAATGATCAGTTGTGTTTCTAAACTAACATTAACCTTAGTTAATGCATTAAATAGAGTAAAGTGTTATCTGTTGTTCTTTATAGCCTAATTCTTTTGCATTTTAATCTGTTTGAAAATTTGAGTTGTTTTGTTTTATTACAAAAAGAGTTCTTAAACCTGTTAAACTGACAGAAATGGTTTTGCAACTTATTTTAATACCGTGATAATACCTTGATAATACATTATACCGTGATAAAAGCTTCATCAATTAATCGCAACATGAAAATTTGATACCGTCACATGCCTAATTGGATATATTCTGATATATACTGTACGGCCTAAAACAGATCATAGCAATATAAAGAAACAAAGTCATATGATTTAATATGAAGCGTCTGTAACGGTCATGTCCATAAAGCTTATTATGGATGTTCAGAGCAAAGTAGTGAGAGGAACTGTTGATCCTAACAAGCATAAACATAATTTAGCTTTGCATATAAAGTTTCAAGTTATTTGCATTTATAATTGTTATATGACATAAACGTAATCTTTAAAATGTTACAGACGTGACAGAGCACTGAAGCGTCTTGACCTCTTTATTCCAGCCCTTATAAATTCAACAGGCAGTGCTGTTATGACAAAATTAGTATATTTATTTCTCAGGGATGCCTCCATCTTTCTACACAATGCTTACTGTTAAAATAAAGTTTAAAAAAAAGGGGGGTCTTTGATCCTTTTTTTGAAAGCATGAAATATGGTTGGTTGAAAATGTAAAGCATGGTTGCTTACCTCATATATTGTGGATAAACAAGACAATTGTCCTAAAATTTCTGTTAGAGCACATTAATACAGTATATTACAGACCTAAATGGACAATTTAAAAAGCGTTTTGTTCTTTTAGTAAAAAATGTTTTGTTTTTTCATGGTAAAGATGACCTTTGTGTGGAATTGCCCTTAAAAACAAGGAATTATGTGGGTAACGTAAAACCATATCCTCCTAGAAAGGTTGTTGCACCTCAAAAAGGTTGATTTAGACAAATTCAGAGATCAAATAATAATATTTTTTATAAGTGCTTTAACAGATTTTTACATTTCTACTTTTGAAACCCTCCAATAAATCTGAGTAGATTTTAAATCCATGAAAGTGATAGTTCACCAAAAAACAGATAATTATTTTGTTTACACACCCTCAGGTTGTTCCAAATCTGTATGACTTTTATTCATCTTCAAAACACATTTTTTATGAGATATATATATATATATATATATATATATATATATATATATATATATATATATATATATATATATATATATATATATATATATATATATATAGATTTATTTATTTTTATTTATTTTTTGTATATCCATTGAAAGTCTATGTAATGAACATTTTCAAGTTTCAAAAAGTTATGTAGACATCATAACAATAATCCATATGAATTGAGCAAAGTCTTCTGAAGAGACACAATCGCTTTATATAAAAAAATTATTTAATTTAGGCTTTTATTTATTTATAAACATTGCACATCAACATGCATAAATAGAACACAACGAATTAATGTTTGGAATGTCATTGACATTTTTGGGTGACCTGAGACAAGCTGAAACTATTTTCTGTACTAGATGACCGTTCTTGGGCCTTTATATTCATTAAGTTGTATTTAAGCAGGAATATTTTGTTTAAATCAAACAAGCCAAATGCATAAAATCAAATGTGTCAAGCACATACAGTATCTCACTTTTGAAATACATGATCGAGACAATGTATGCATGTATTGCCTCAGAATTTGTGTCTGAATAGCACTCCCTCCATGGGTGTGGCCGCATTAGCGGATAATGAGCTGAATCACGGGCGTCTGATATGTGTCTCTTTTCATACAGATTACATAAATATTAGCAAGTTACAGACCCATTTATGTCTAAAATACTAGAAAAAGTGGTGTCGGCCTAATTGTACTCCTTCTTGCAAAAAAACGCTATCTATATTCAGTCAGGATTCAGATCTCATCATAGCACAGAAACTGTGCTCGTTAAAATTACAAATGACTTACTTCTAGCTTCTGACCAAGGCTGTGTATCAATACTAGTGTTACTTGATCTCAGTGCTGCGTTCGACACTATAGATCACAAAATACTCCTAGATCGACTACAAAATTACACTGGCATTCAGGGCCAGGCATTATGGTGGTTTAGGTCGTACCTATCAGACGTCACAATTTTGTTCATATAAACGGGGAAAAATCTAAGATAACGATAGTCAACTATGGAGTGCCGCAAGGATCTGTGTTAGGCCCTCTGCTATTTTCAATATACATGCTGCCACTCGGCAATATTATAAGACAACATGGAATTAGTTTCCACTGCTCTGCCGATGATACTCAGTTATATATTTCAACACAACCAGATGGAATCTCTAAATTATCCAATCTGACAGAGTGTGTTAAAGAAGTAAAACATTGAATGACTAGTAAATTCCTTCTATTAAATTCAGATAAGAATGAAGTATTACTTATTGGCCAAAAACCTGTACAAAGAATCTTTCAGACTACAATCTGCATTTAGAAGGATGTACTGTTAAAGACAGTTAAAGACCTGGGTGTTATATTAGACAGCAACGTGTCCTTTGAAAATCATATTTCATATGTTACAAAAACAGCCTTCTTCCACCTCAGAAACATTGCTAAGATACGGAATATGTTATCTATTTCTGATGCAGAAAATTTAGTTCATGCTTTCATGACGTCTCGACTAGATTACTGTAATGCATTATTAGCTGGTTGTCCTGCTTCCTCAATAAATAAGCTACAATTAGTATAAAATGCAGCTGCTAGAGTTCTTGCCAGGTCAAGAAAATATGATCATATATCCCCAATCTTATCATCTCTGCACTGGTTACCCATTAAGTTCCGTATCAATTATAAAGTATTGCTAATGACCTATAAGGCTCTAAATCAGGGGTGGGGAACGTTGATCCTGGAGGGCCATTGTCCTGCAGAGTTTAGCTCCAACCCTAATTAAACACACCTGAAACTAATCAAAGTCTTCAGGATTATTAAAGTAACAGGCAGATGAGTGTTTTTTTCAGGGTTGGAGCTAAACTCTGCAGGACAATGGCCCTCCAGGATCAACGTTCCCCACCCCTGCTCTAAATGGTTTAGCTCCTGTGTACTTAAAGGGTTACTTCAGGATTTAGCATTAAGCTTTGTATTAGTAGAATACCACTAGTATTTTCGAATTACCGTGCTTTCCCCCTTCATATCAGCCCGAGATGAGAGATTAATGCATTTTTATTCTGTAAAAAGCCTCCGATGACGCAAAAATTGTCATTTTGCGTCATCGGAGGCTTTTTTGGCCAGAGGCTTAAAACTACAGCCAGTAATAGCAGGTAGTTCCGCATTTTTTCACCACGCCCATACATATGCGCGTTTGAGGTTACTCACGGACATAGATCAGGCCAGGCTGTTCGTCCTCTGGGAAAGTGAATATAGATGGTATCGCGGTGTCCTTCAGAATGGTTCTCTTCATTGCAAAGATATTTGGTTCGTAGTCCTCGTGCTTGAAATGGAGACTACATATTCTGCGGTTTTTTTTAGGTTTTCTATAACAGTGTCATCTCCAAACTTCGGGTGTTTGATGGCCGCCAGCCACTGTTTACATCGCTCCAAATCGTTTACATCGCTCCAAATCTTTAACTTAATCGGAAAATGATGGAAACTTACTTGTCCTTTCCTGGTTTTTAGGTGTACATCCAGGTACAAAGCAATTTAGCACCATTTTGCTGTAAATGTATGAACTAACTCAATATTTATTTGTTTGAATTTTCCTGAATGCCGCCTGTAACCGATAGGCATGGTTTGGGCGTGGCCTCGCAAGGGCAGCAAAACAAGTGCATTCTGGGAGTTGTTGTCTTTCATCCACATTAGTCAAAAATACATTTTCTGCCTTTTCTCAGTCTAGAAAGCTCCAAATTCAAAAATAATTTCACATTTCTACTACATAAATGACCAATTTTAATTACACATTCATCTTTCCAGGGGTGAAGTACCCCTTTAACCAATCTTCTATTGCCCTACAATCCTTCACGCTCTTTAAGATCACAAAACTCTGGACTTCTGGTTGTACCTAGGATATCTAAGTCCACTAAAGGAGGGAGAGCGTTTTCACATTTGGCTCTGAAACTCTGGAATAGCTTTCCTGATAATGTTAGGGGCTCAGACTTGCTCACCCAGTTTACATCTAGATTAAAGATGCATCTCTTTAGCCAAGCATTCACATAATGCATCTCATACCAGATCAATTGCACATGACTATCTTTGCTTAATGTTATGAACAGCAGCTACGCTAATTATTCTCCATTTGCTTTTCCCGAGGTGACTAGAGAGAACATCAGCTTCAGTTTGGATCCAGCCTCTTAAGAAGACCTCAGATGACCAACACCTATGAAGAGACGGTGCCAACTCCTGTGAAGACTTCAGAATACGCAATCATCTGGATCAACATGCACATTGCCCAATTTCTATATCCTAATTAATAATGGTGCTTGCCAAAGGCAAAGCTCCATTCTTATTCTCCTGCATACTTATTAATGGTGCTTGCTAAAGGCAAAGCTCCATTCTTATTCTCCTGCATTCTTCTTCTTCTCCTTCTTCTGGACAAAATTTCGGCGCGCTACTCCTCCCGCAGTTTTTGTCACAGACCCACGGGTGAGGTGTCAAATCGTGCGGATTAGTCGGGAATGGTGTGCTATGACTTTTATAAGCGATCAGGTGTACGATGTTCGTCCAGCGGGCGAAAAATCGGGCGAAAAATCCCATTGATTTAACATTGGGACGAACTTTGACGAGTCATAGCTCCTAACAAGAATTTCGTAGAAACATGTGGGTCACCACAATTGAAGGGGCTGACAGGTTCTGTCAGACCATACCTCAAAATTGGGTGTAAGTTCTAACCCTGGGGCACAAGAGCTGCCCAAAGTTGCCCCATAGACATACTATGGTGAAGCCGTGCCCATGAACCAGGAAGTACTGTGTGTTTCCTACTATGGGAAATTACATAGGGATTTTGTATTGAACATAACTCTGGATCACAATGTCATAGAGACAAGGGGCTCATTTCACTCAGGCAGCCAATCAGTCTCTCAGGATCATTGTGAAGCTATCAAGCCACGCCCTAGCAACCATATAGAGCACCATAGCAACAAGTTCCATAGACTTCCATTGAAAAAGATCAAAGGAATATCTTTGGATAGGAGTGTCATAGAAACATGAGGGTGGGCTCATTTGACACGAGGCAGCAAACCGCCAATCACAAATCACCTTAAACACTTCATAGCTACGCCTTAGCAACCATTTAGAGCACCCTAGCAACCCAAAGCATTGGCAGATATCTTCAAATCTGAATATCATAGAGGCATGGAGGTTGGTTTATATCATTCATACTGGCAAGCAGCCTTTGGTTTATCATAACTGGCAGCTGCCAAGCCACTCCCTAGCAACCAAACAGAGTACCCTAGCAACCGTTTTGCAAGATCTATATCTCTGCATCAGAACATCATAAAGACATGGGGGCTGGTTTATATTAAGCAGCCTTTGGAGTATCATCATTGTTAGCTGCCAAGCCACTCCCTAGCAACCAAACAGAGTACCCTAGCAACCGTTTAGCAAGACCTATATCTCTGCATCAGAACATCGTAGAGACATGGGGGTTGGTTTATATTGTCAAGCAGCCTTTGCAGTTTCATCATTGGTAGCTGCCAAGCCACTCCCTAGCAACCAAACAGAGTACCCTAGCAACTGTTTAGCGAGATCTATATCTCTGCATCAGAGCATCATAGAGACATGGCGGTTGGCTCTTTTGACTCATGCTAGCAAACTGGACTTCCAACATGCTACACATGCTAGCAGTGAATAGCTACATGCTAATAGTGATTAGCTAAGTGCTAAAGTGGGCTGAGAACATGCCAGGGACTCTATAGAAACTCCATAGTAACTATCTGTGACAACTACCCACCATGTAACACCATAGCAACCACCCAGGTTACCATAGCAACCACCTAGCAACCATCCAGAACACCCTAACAACAGCCTAGCAACGCCTCAGCAACCACCCCAAGTACCTTAGCAACTGCCTAGCAACCACCCATGTTACCATAGCAACCGCCTAGCAACCGCGTAGCAACCACCCAGAACACCCTAGCAATGGCCTATCAAAACCTTAGCAACCACCCCAAGTACCTTAGCAACTGCCTAGCAACACCCTAGAAACCACCTTCCGCATACTTATTATTATTATTATTAATGGTGCTTGCCAAATGCAAAGCTCCATTCTTATTCTTCCGCATACTTATTAATGGTGCTTGCCAAAGGCAAAGCTCCATTCTTATTCTCCTGCATACTTATTATTAATGGTGCTTGCCAAAGGCAAAGCTACATTCTTATTATTGCTCATACTTATTAATGGTGCTTGCCAAAGGCAAAGCTCCATTCTTATTATTGCTCATACTTATTAATGGTGCTTGCCAAAGGCAAAGCTCCATTCTTATTCTTCTGCATACTTATTAATGGTGCTTGCCAAAGGCAAAGCTCCATTCTTATTCTCCTGCATACTTATTATTATAATTAATGGTGCTTGCCAAAGGCAAAGCTCCATTCTTATTCTTCTGCATACTTATTATTATTATTATTATTATAATTAATGGTGCTTGCCAAAGGCAAAGCTCCATTCTTATTCTTCTGCATACTTATTATTATTATTATAATTAATGGTGCTTGCCAAAGGCAAAGCTCCATTCTTATTCTCCTGCATACTTATTATTATTATTATTAATGGTGCTTGCCAAAGGCAAAGCTCCATTCTTATTCTTCTGCATACTTATTATTATTATTAATGGTGCTTGCCAAAGGCAAAGCTCCATTCTTATTCTCCTGCATACTTATTAATGGTGCTTGCCAAAGGCAAAGCTCCATTCTTATTCTCCTGCATACTTATTCTTCTTCTTCTGGACAAAATTTCGGCGCGCTACTCCTCCTGCAGTTTTTGTCACAGACCCACAGATGAGGTGTCAAATCGTGCGGATTATTTGGGAATGGTGTGCTATGACTTTTATAAGCAATCGGGTGTATGATGTTCGTCCGGCGGGCGAAAAACCGGGCGAAAAATCCCATTGACTTAACATTGCGACAAACTTTGACGGGTCATAGCTCCTAACGAGGATTTCGTAGAAACATGTGGGTTACTACGTTTGAAGGGGCTGACAGGCTCTGTCAGACCACATCTCAAAATGGGGTGTAAGTTGTACCCCTGGGGTGCAAGAGCTGCCCAAAGTTGCCCCATAGACTTACTATGGTGAAGCCGTGCCCATGAACCAGGAAGTACTGTGTTTTTCCTACTATGGGAAATTACATAGGGATTTTGTATTGAACATAACTCTGGATTACAATGTCATAGAGACAAGGGGGTGGGCTCATTTTTCTCAGGCAACCAATCAGTCTCTCAGGATCATTGTGAAGCTATCAAGCCACGCCCTAGCAACCATATAGAGCACCTTAGTAACAAGCTCCATAGACTTCCATTGAAAAAGATCAAATGAATATCTTTGGATAGTAGTGTCGTACAAACAAGAGGGTGGGCTCATTTGACTCGAGGCAGCAAACCGCCAATCGCAAATCACCTTAAAGACATCATAGCCACGCCTTAGCAACCATTTAGAGCACCCTAGCAACCCAAAGCATAGGCAGATATCTTCAAATCTGAATATCATAGAGGCATGGGGGTTGGTTTATATCATTGATACTGGCAAGCAGCCTTTGGTTTATCATTACTGGCAGTTGCCAAGCCACTCCCTAGCAACCAAACAGAGTACCCTAGCAACCGTTTTGCAAGATCTATATCTCTGCAACAGAGCATCATAGAGACATGGCGGTTGGCTCTTTTGACTCATGCTAGCAAACTGGACTTACAACATGCTACAAATGCTAGCAGTGAATAGCTACATGCTAATAGTGATTAGCTTAGGGTTTAAACATGACACAAACTAGTAAAAATGTGTTAGCATCATGCTGGTACCATGCTAATTGTGTTAGCATAATGCTAGTAGCATGCTAATCATGTTAGCCTAATGCTAGCAAACATGCTAATCATGTTAGCATCTTGTTAAAAACATGCTAGCAACATGGTAATCATGCTAGCATCATGCTAGCATTATGCTAATCATGTTAGCATTTTGTTAGCATAATGCTAACATGATTAGCATCTTGTTAAAATCATGCTAGCAACATGGTAATCATGCTAGCATTATGCTAATCATGTTAGCATGTTGCTAGCATTATGCTAACATGATTAGCATCTTGCTAAAAACATGCTTGCAGCATGCTAAGGGTGTTAGCATCATGCTAGCAACATGCCAATCATGTTAGCATCTTGTTAAAAACATCCTAGCAGGACGGTAATTATGTTAGCATCATGCTAATCAAGAGTGCCAAATTTTGCCACTGCAAGCACCATTCACATTTTCTTCAGGAAATGTACATTCTAGTTAATGGTGCTTGCCAAAGGCAAAGCTCCATTCTTATTCTTCTGCATACTTATTATTCTTCTTCTTCTTCTTCTGGACACAATTTCTGCGCGCTACTCCTCCCGCAGTTTTTGTCATAGACCCATGAATGAGGTGTCAAATCGACCGGCTCATTGAGGACAGGTGTGCTATGACTTTTATAAGCGATCGGGTGTACGATGTTCGTCCGGCGGGCGAAAAAGTAGCGAAAAAAATCCCATAGACTTTGCATTGGGACAAACTTTGATGAGTAATAGCTCCTAACGAGAATTTCATAGAAACATGTGGGTTACCACGTTTGAAGAGCCTGATAGGCTCTCTCAGACCATACCTCAAAATGGGGTGTACGTTGTACCCCTGGGGCGCAAGAGCTGCCCAAAGTTGCCCCATAGACATACTATGGTGAAGCCGTGCCCATGAACCAGGAAGTACTGTGTTTTTCCTACTATGGGAAATTACATAGGGATTTTGTATTGAACATAACTCTGGATCACAATGTCTTAAAGACAAGGGGGTGGGCTCATTTTACTCAGGCAACCAATCAGTGTCTCAGGTTCATTGTGAAGCTATCAAGCCACGCCCTAGCAACCATATAGAGCACCATAGCAACAAGTTCCATAGACTTCCATTGAAAAAGATCAAATGAATATCTTTGGATAGGAGTGTCATAGAAACATGAGGGTGGGCTCATTTGACTCGGGGCAGCAAACGGCCAATCACGAATCACCTTAAACACTTCATAGCCACGTCCTAGCAACCATTTAGAGCACCCTAGCAACCCAAAGCAAAGAGGGATATCTTCAAATCTGAATATCATAGAGGCATGGGGGTTGGTTTATATCATTCATACTGGCAAGCAGCCTTTGGTTTATCATTACTGGCAGCTGCCAAGCCACTGCCTAGCAACCAAACAGAATACCCTAGCAACCGTTTTGCAAGATCTATATCTCTGCATCAGAGCATCATAGAGACATGGCGGTTGGCTCTGTTGACTCATGCTAGCAAACTGGACTTCCAACATGCTACACATGCTTTCAGTGAATAGCTACATGCTAATAGTGATTAGCTTAGGGTTTAAACATGACACAAACTAGTAAAAATGTGTTAGCAGAATGCTGGTAACATGCTAATTGTGTTAGCATCATGCTAGTAGCATGCTAATCATGTTAGCATTATGCTAGCAAACATGCTAATTATGTTAGCATCTTGTTAAAAACATGCTAACAACATGGTAATCATGCTAGCATCATGCTAGCATTATGCTAATCATGTTAGCATGTTGCTAGCATTATGCTAACAAGATTAGCATCTTTCTAAAAACATGCTAGCAGCATGTTAAGGGTGTTAGCATTATGATAGCAACAAATGCTAATCATGTTAGCATGTTGCTAGCATAATGCTAACATGATTAGCATCTTTCTAAAAACATGTTTGCAGCATGCTAAGGGTGTTAGCATTATGCTAGCAACATGCTAATCATGTTAGCATCTTGCTAAAAACATCCTAGCTGGACGGTAATTATGTTAGCATAATGCTAATCAAGAGTGCCGAGTTTTGCCACTGCAAGCACCATTCACATTTTCTTCAGGAAATGTACATTCTAGTATTGTAATTACTATTCACCTAGACAAAACTTTGGCGCGTAACTCGTCCCACACCATTTGTCGTAGACCCACGAATGAGGTGTCAAATCGACCGGCTTATTGAGGAGAGGTGTGCTATGACTTTTATAAGCGATCGGGTGTACGATGTTCGCACAGCGTACGAAAAAACGGCTGAAAAAACTCCCATAGACTTAACATTGGGTCAAAATCTGTGAGATCATATCTTTGGATCAGAAGGTCATAGAGACTTGGGGCTGGGCTCTTTTGGCTCGGCCTATCAAGCAGCCAATAAGTAGTGTCACAGCAGCTTCATAGCCACGCCCTAGCAACCAATTACAGTACCCTAGCAACCGGTGCCGAATTTTGCCACTGCAAGCACCATTCACATTTTCTTCAGGAAATGTACATTCTAGTTAATGGTGCTTGCCAAAGGCAAAGCTCCATTCTTATTCTTCTGCATACTTATTATTCTTCTTCTTCTTCTTCTGGACACAATTTCTGCGCGCTACTCCTCCCGCAGTTTTTGTCATAGACCCATGAATGAGGTGTCAAATCGACCGGCTCATTGAGGACAGGTGTGCTATGACTTTTATAAGCGATCGGGTGTACGATGTTCGTCCGGCGGGCGAAAAAGTAGCGAAAAAAAATCCCATAGACTTTGCATTGGGACAAACTTTGATGAGTAATAGCTCCTAACGAGAATTTCATAGAAACATGTGGGTTACCACGTTTGAAGAGCCTGATAGGCTCTCTCAGACCATACCTCAAAATGGGGTGTAAGTTGTACCCCTGGGGCGCAAGAGCTGCCCAAAGTTGCCCCATAGACATACTATGGTGAAGCCGTGCCCATGAACCAGGAAGTACTGTGTTTTTCCTACTATGGGAAATTACATAGGGATTTTGTATTGAACATAACTCTGGATCACAATGTCATAGAGACAAGGGGGTGGGCCCATTTTACTCAGGCAACCAATCAGTCTCTCAGGATCATTGTGAAGCTATCAAGCCACGCCCTAGCAACCATATAGAGCACCATAGCAACAAGTTCCATTGACTTCCATTGAAAAAGGTCAAATGAATATCTTTGGATAGAAGTGTCGTACAAACAAGAGGGTGGGCTCATTTGACTGGAGGCAGCAAACCGCCAATCACAAATCACCTTAAAGACATCATAGCCACGCCTTAGCAACCATTTAAAGCACCCTAGCAACCCAAAGCATAGGCAGATATCTTCAAATCTGAATATCATAGAGGCATGGGGGTTGGTTTATATCATTTATACTGGCAAGCAGCCTTTGGTTTATCATTACTAGCAGCTGCCAAGCCACTCCCTAGCAACCAAACAGAGTACCCTAGCAACCGTTTTGCAAGATCTATATCTCTGCATCAGAACATCATAAAGACATGGGGGTTGGTTTATATTGTCAAGCAGCCTTTGGAGTATCATCATTGGTAGCTGCCAAGCCACTCCTTAGCAACCAAACAGAGTACCCTAGCAACCGTTTAGCAAGATCTATATCTCTGCATCAGAGCATCATAGAGACATGGCGGTTGGCTCTTTTGACTCATGCTAGCAAACTGAACTTCCAACATGCTACACATGCTAGCAGTGAATAGCTACATGCTAATAGTGATTAGCTTAGGGTTTAAACATGACACAAACTAGTAAAAATGTGTTACATCATGCTGGTAACATGCTAATTGTGTTAGCATCATGCTAGTAGCATGCTAATCATGTTAGCATCATGCTAGCAAACATGCTAATTATGTTAGCATCTTGTTAAAAACATGCTAACAACATGGTAATCATGCTAGCATCATGCTAGCATTATGCTAATCATGTTAGCATGTTGCTAGCATTATGCTAACATGATTAGCATCTTTCTAAAAACATGCTTAGCAGCATGCTAAGGGTGTTAGCATTATGCTAGCAACAAATGCTAATTATGTTAGCATCTTGTTAAAAACATGCTAACATGATTAGCATCTTTCTAAAAACATGCTAGCAGCATGCTAAGGGTGTTAGCATAATGCTAGCAACATGCTAATCATGTTAGCATCTTGATAAAAACATCCTAGCAGGACGGTAATTATGTTAGCATCATGCTAATCAAGAGTGCCGAGTTTTGCCACTGCAAGCACCATTCACATTTTCTTCAGGAAATGTACATTCTAGTTAATGGTGCTTGCCAAAGGCAAAGCTCCATTCTTATTCTTCTGCATACTTATTATTCTTCTTTATTGTCTTCTATTCTGGACACAATTTCTGCGCGTAACTCCTCCCGCAGTTTTTGTCATAGACCCATGAATGAGGTGTCAAATCGACCGGCTCATTGAGGACAGGTGTGCTATGACTTTTATAAGCGATCGGGTGTACGATGTTCGTCCGGCGGGCGAAAAAGTAGCGAAAAAAATCCCATAGACTTTGCATTGGGACAAACTTTGATGAGTAATAGCTCCTAACGAGAATTTCATAGAAACATGTGGGTTACCACGTTTGAAGAGCCTGATAGGCTCTCTCAGACCATACCTCAAAATGGGGTGTACGTTGTACCCCTGGGGCGCAAGAGCTGCCCAAAGTTGCCCCATAGACATACTATGGTGAAGCCGTGCCCATGAACCAGGAAGTACTGTGTTTTTCCTACTATGGGAAATTACATAGGGATTTTGTATTGAACATAACTCTGGATCACAATGTCTTAAAGACAAGGGGGTGGGCTCATTTTACTCAGGCAACCAATCAGTGTCTCAGGTTCATTGTGAAGCTATCAAGCCACGCCCTAGCAACCATATAGAGCACCATAGCAACAAGTTCCATAGACTTCCATTGAAAAAGATCAAATGAATATCTTTGGATAGGAGTGTCATAGAAACATGAGGGTGGGCTCATTTGACTCGGGGCAGCAAACGGCCAATCACGAATCACCTTAAACACTTCATAGCCACGTCCTAGCAACCATTTAGAGCACCCTAGCAACCCAAAGCAAAGAGGGATATCTTCAAATCTGAATATCATAGAGGCATGGGGGTTGGTTTATATCATTCATACTGGCAAGCAGCCTTTGGTTTATCATTACTGGCAGCTGCCAAGCCACTGCCTAGCAACCAAACAGAATACCCTAGCAACCGTTTTGCAAGATCTATATCTCTGCATCAGAGCATCATAGAGACATGGCGGTTGGCTCTGTTGACTCATGCTAGCAAACTGGACTTCCAACATGCTACACATGCTTTCAGTGAATAGCTACATGCTAATAGTGATTAGCTTAGGGTTTAAACATGACACAAACTAGTAAAAATGTGTTAGCAGAATGCTGGTAACATGCTAATTGTGTTAGCATCATGCTAGTAGCATGCTAATCATGTTAGCATTATGTTAGCAAACATGCTAATTATGTTAGCATCTTGTTAAAAACATGCTAACAACATGGTAATCATGCTAGCATCATGCTAGCATTATGCTAATCATGTTAGCATGTTGCTAACATTATGCTAACAAGATTAGCATCTTTCTAAAAACATGCTAAAGAAAGCATGTTAAGGGTGTTAGCATTATGCTAACATGATTAGCATCTTTCTAAAAACATGTTTGCAGCATGCTAAGGGTGTTAGCATTATGCTAGCAACATGCTAATCATGTTAGCATCTTGCTAAAAACATCCTAGCTGGACGGTAATTATGTTAGCATAATGCTAATCAAGAGTGCCGAGTTTTGCCACTGCAAGCACCATTCACATTTTCTTCAGGAAATGTACATTCTAGTATTGTAATTACTATTCACCTAGACAAAACTTTGGCGCGTAACTCGTCCCACACCATTTGTCGTAGACCCACGAATGAGGTGTCAAATCGACCGGCTTATTGAGGAGAGGTGTGCTATGACTTTTATAAGCGATCGGGTGTACGATGTTCGCACAGCGTACGAAAAAACGGCTGAAAAAACTCCCATAGACTTAACATTGGGTCAAAATCTGTGAGATCATATCTTTGGATCAGAAGGTCATAGAGACTTGGGGCTGGGCTCTTTTGATTCGGCCAGCCAATAAGTAGTGTCACAGCAGCTTCATAGCCACGCCCTAGCAACCAATTACAGTACCCTAGCAACCGGTGCCGAATTTTGCCACTGCAAGCACCATTCACATTTTCTTCAGGAAATGTACATTCTAGTATTGTAATTACTATTCACCTGAACAAAACTTTGGCGCGTAACTCGTCCCGCACCGTTTGTCGTAGACCCACGAATGAGGTGTCAAATCGACCGGCTTATTGAGGAGAGGTGTGCTATGACTTTTCTAAGCGATCGGGTGTACGATGTTCGCACAGCGTACGAAAAAACGGCTGAAAAAACTCCCATAGACTTTACATGGGGGCCAAATCTGTGAGATCATATCTTTGGTTTAGAAGGTCATAGAGACTTGGGGCTGGGCTTTTTTGACTCGGCCTATCAAGCAGCCAATAACTATTGACTTCATAGTCTCACCCTAGCAACATAACCAGGTGCCGAATTTTGCCACTGCAAGCACCATTCACATTTTCTTCAGGAAATGTACATTCTAGTTATTATTATTATTCCACACAAAATTTTGGCGCGCTACTCCTCCCGCAGCTTTTGTCCTAGACCCATGAATGAGGTGTCAAATCGACCGGCTTATTGAGGAGAGGTGTGCTATGACTTTTATAAGCGATCGGGTGTACGATGTTCGTCCGACGGGCGAAAAATCGGGCGAAAAATCCCATAGACTTAACATTGGGACGAACTTTGACAAGTCATAACTCTGGATCACAATGTCATAGAGACAAGGGGGTGGGCTCATTTTACTCAGGCAACCAATCAGTCTATCAAGATAATTTTAAAGCTATCAAGCCACGCCCTAGCAACCATAGAGAGTACCTTAGTAACAAGCTCCATAGACTTCCATTGAAAAAGATCAAAGGAATATCTTTGGATAGGAGTGTCATACAAACATGAGGGTGGGCTCGTTTGACTCGAGGCAGCAAACCGCCAATCACAAATAACCTTAAAGCCATCATAGCCACGCCTTAGCAACCATTTTAGAGCACCCTAGCAACCCAAAGCATAGGCAGATATCTTCAAATCTGAATATCATAGAGGCATGGGGGTTGGTTTATATCATTCATACTGGCAAGCAGCCTTTGGTTTATCATTACTGGCAGCTGCCAAGCCACTCCCTAGCAACCAAACAGAGTACCCTAGCAACTGTTTTGCAAGATCTATATCTCTGCATCAGAACATCGTAAAGACATGGGTGTTGGTTTATATTGTCAAGCAGCCTTTGGAGTATCATCATTGGTAGCTGCCAAGCCACTCCCTAGCAACCAAACAGAGTACCCTAGCAACCGTTTAGCAATATCTATATCTCTGCATCAGAGCATCATAGAGACATGGCGGATGGCTCTTTTGACTAATGCTAGCAAACTGGACTTCCAACATGCTACACATGCTAGCAGTGAATAGCTACATGCTAATAGTGATTAGCTTAGGGTTTAAACATGACACAAACTAGTAAAAATGTGTTAGCATCATGCTGGTAACATGCTAATTGTGTTAGCATCATGTTAGTAGCATGCTAATCATGTTAGCATCATGCTAGCAAACATGCTAATCATGTTATCATCTTGTTAAAACCATGCTAATCATGTTAGCATGTTGCTAGCATTATGCTAACATGATTAGCATATTGTTTAAAACATGTTAGCAGCATGCTAAGGGTGTTAGCATCATGGTAGCAACATGCTAATCATGTTAGCATCTTGCTAAAAACATCCTAGCAGGACGGTAATTATGTTAGCATAGTTTTGCCACTGCAAGCACCATTCACATTTTCTTCAGGAAATGTACATTCTAGTTAATGGTGCTTGCCAAAGGCAAAGCTCCATTCTTATTATTGCTCATACTTATTATAATTATTTTTCTGGACAAAAGTTTGTCGCGCTACTCCTCCCACAGTTTTTGTCCTAGACCCATGAATCAGGTGTCAAATCGACCGGCTTATTGAGGAGACCTGTGCTATGACTTTTATAAGCGATCGGGTGTACGATGTTCGTCCGGCGGGCGAAAAAGTAGCGAAAAAAATCCCATAGACTTTGCATTGCGACAAACTTTGACGAGTCATTGCTCCGAGCGAGAATTTCGTAGAAACATGTGGGTTACCACGTTTGAAGAGGCTGGCAAGCTCTGTCAGACCATACCTCAAAATGGGGTGTAAGTTGTACCCCTGGGGCGCAAGAGCTGCC
This sequence comes from Chanodichthys erythropterus, assembly GCF_024489055.1. Classification (NCBI taxonomy): domain Eukaryota; kingdom Metazoa; phylum Chordata; class Actinopteri; order Cypriniformes; family Xenocyprididae; genus Chanodichthys; species Chanodichthys erythropterus. The sequence continues at coordinate 24,039,803 of NC_090221.1, read as the reverse complement.
CAAAGTTGCCCCATAGACATACTATGGTGAAGCCGTGCCCATGAACCAGGAAGTACTGTGTTTTTCCTACTATGGGAAATTACATAGGGATTTTGTATTGAACATAACTCTGGATTACAGTGTCATAGAGACAAGGGGGTGGGCTCATTTTACTCAGGCAACCAATCAGTCTCTCAGGATCATTGTGAAGCTATCAAGCCACGCCCTAGCAACCATATAGAGCACCTTAGTAACATGCTCCATAGACTTCCATTGAAAAAGTTCAAATGAATATCTTTGGATAGAAGTGTCGTACAAACAAGAGGGTGGGCTCATTTGACTCGAGGCAGCAAACCGCCAATCACAAATCACCTTAAAGACATCATAGCCACGCCTTAGCAACCATTTAGAGCACCCTAGCAACCCAAAGCATAGGCAGATATCTTCAAATCTGAATATCATAGAGGCATGGGGGTGGGTTTATATCATTCATACTGGCAAGCAGCCTTTGGAGTATCATCATTGGTAGCTGCCAAGCCACTCCCTAGCAACCAAACAGAGTACCCTAGCAACCATTATTCAACATCTATATTTCTGCATCAGAACATCGTAAAGACATGGGTGTTGGTTTATATTGTCAAGCAGCCTTTGGATTATCATCATTGGTAGCTACCAAGCCACTCCCTAGCAACCAGAGTACCCTAGCAACCGTTTAGCAAGATCTATATCTCTGCATCAGAACATCGTAGAGACATGGGTGTTGGTTTATATTGTCAAGCAGCCTTTGGAGTATCATCATTGGTAGCTACCAAGCCACTCCCTAGAAACCAAACAGAGTACCCTAGTAACCGTTTTGCAAGATCTATATCTCTGCATCAGAGCATCATAGAGACATGGCGGTTGGCTCTTTTGACTCATGCTAGCAAACTGGACTTCCAACATGCTACACATGCTATCAGTGAATAGCTATATGCTAATAGTGATTAGCTTAGGGTTTGAACATGACACAAACTAGTAAAAATGTGTTAGCATAATGCTGGTAACATGCTAACTGTGTTAGCATCATGCTAGTAGCATGCTAATCATGTTAGCATCATGCTAGCAAACATGCTAATTATGTTAGCATCTTGTTAAAAACATGCTAACAACATGGTAATCATGGTAGCATCATGCTAAGATTATGCTAATCATGTTAGCATGTTGCTAACATAATGCTAACATGATTAGCATCTTTCTAAAAACATGCTAGCAGCATGCTAAGGGTGTTAGCATAATGCTAGCAACATGCTAATCATGTTAGCATATTGCTAAAAACATCCTAGCTGGACGGTAATTATGTTAGCATCATGCTAATCAAGAGTGCCGAGTTTTGCCACTGCAAGCACCATTCACATTTTCTTCAGGAAATGTACATTCTAGTATTGTAATTACTATTCACCTAGACAAAACTTTGGCGCGTAACTCGTCCCGCACCGTTTGTCGTAGACCCATGAATGAGGTGTCAAATCGACCGGCTTATTGAGGAGAGGTGTGCTATGACTTTTCTAAGCGATCGGGTGTACGATGTTTGCACAGCGGACGAAAAAAAACGGCTGAAAAAAACTCCCATAGACTTAACAATGGGTCAAAATCTGTGAGATCATAGCTTTGGATCAGAAGGTCATAGAGACTTGGAGCTGGGATCTTTTGATTCGGCCAGCCAATAAGTAGTGACACAGCAACTTCATAGCCACACCCTAGCAACCAATTACAGCACCCTAGCAACCGGTGCCGAATTTTGCCACTGCAAGCACCATTCACATTTTCTTCAGGAAATGTACATTCTAGTTATTCTTCTTCTTCCACACAAAATTTCGGCGCGCTACTCCTCCCGCAGATTTTGTCACAGACCCATGAATGAGGTGTCAAATCGTGCGGATTATTGAGGAATGGTGTGCTATGACTTTTCTAAGCGATCGGGTGTACGATGTTCGTCCGGCGGGCGAAAAAGTAGCCAAAAAAATCCCATAGACTTTGCATTGCAACAAACTTTGACGAGTCATAGCTCCTAACGAGAATTTCGTAGAAACATGTGGGTCACCACATTTAAAGAGGCTGACAGGCTCTGTCAGACCATACCTCAAAATGGGGTGTAAGTTGTACCCCTGGGGCGCAAGAGCTGTCCAAATTTCCCCATAGACATACTATGGTGAAGCCGTGCCCATGAAACAGTGCGTTTATCCTACTATGGGAAATTACATAGAGATTTTGTATTGAACATAACTCTGGATCACAATGACATAGACACAAGGGGGTGGGCTCATTTTACTCAGGCAACCAATCAGTCTCTCAGGATCATATCAAGCCACCAATCAGTCTCTCAGGATCATATCAAGCCACGCCCTAGCAACCATATAGAGCACCTTAGTAACAAGCTCCATAGACTTCCACTGAAAAAGATCAAATTAATATCTTTGGATAGAAGTGTCATAGAAACATGAGGTTGGGCTCTTTTGACTCAGGGCAGCATACGGCCATTCAAAAATCACCTTCAAGACTTCATAGCCACGCCCTAGCAACCATTTAGAGCACCCTAGCAACCCAAAGCAAAGAGGAATATCTTAATATCTGGATATCATAGAGGCATGGGGGTTGGTTTATATCATTCATACTGGCAAGCAGCCTTTGGAGTATCGTCATTGGCAGCTGCCAAGCCACTCCCTAGCAACTAAACAGAGTACCCTAGCAACCGTTTAGCAAGACCTATATCTCGGCATCAGAACATTGTAGAGACATGGGGGTTGGTTTATATTGTCAAGCAGCCTTTGGTGTATTATCATTGGTAGCTGCCAAGCCACTCCCTAGCAACCAAACAGAGTACCCTAGCAACCGTTTAGAAAGAACTATATCTCTGCATCAGAACATCATAGAGACATGGCGGTTAGCTCTTTTGACTCATGCTAGCAAACTGGACTTCCAACATGCTACACGCTAGCAGTGAATAGCTATATGCTAAGAGTGATTAGCTTAGGGTTTAAACATGACACAAACTAGTAAAAATGTGTTAGCATCATGCTAGTGGCATGCTAATTGTGTTAACATGATGCTAGTAGCATTCTAATCATGTTAGCATCATGCTAGTCATGTTAGCATGTTGTTAGCATTATGTTAACATGATTACTATCTTGCTAAAAACATGCTAGCAGCATGCTAAGGGTGTTAGCATCATGATAGCAACATGCTAATCATGTTAGCATCTTGCTAAAAACACCCTAGCAGGACAGAAATTATATTAGCATCATGCTAATCAAGAGTGCCGAGTTTTGCCACTGCAAGCACCATTCACATTTTCTTCAGGAAATGTACATTCTAGTTGTTAATGTAATTCATTTTTCCAGGAGCTCATTGCTTCTACCTTCAGTTAAACTGCTAACAGTGATTGTAAATTAATTGCCTAAATTATTACATTATTTGCTAACTGCATTCTTAAATTGTGATGCTGACATGCATTCTCTGTAAAGCTGTTTTGAAATAATATGTATCGTGAAAAGCGATATACAAATAAATGTGAATTTAATTGAATTGAATAAACAGATAATTTTTGTTTTCGATTTGACTTGCACGATTTATAACCTGACATTTCAACGTTTCTTTGGACATAAGTCTATTTTTTTGTGATTAGTATTCACTAAGTTACACTTGATTTTCTAAGAACTATCAGGACTTGGACTTCGTTCAGATGGAGACGAGAGATCACGCATCATGTTAGTTTTCTTTATTTTACAAAAAGCACAACATTTTGTTTTTACTCTGAATGTACACAAATAAAAGGAGATATTCCACAGATTAAAATGGTGTATAACTCCTAACTCCCTCGGGTCGGCGGTCACGCCAGCGTGCTCACCGCATTTTTTTTTCTAACCAGTGTGAAAGAGACTCAAAATACTCCGTCAATGTAGCACATACAATTAAGAGCTATAAACCATTTTAATCTGTGGAATATCTTCTTTTATTTGTGTACAAAATGTTGTGCTTTTTGTAAAATAAAGAAAACTAACATGATGCGTGATCTCTCATCTCCCTCTGAACGAAGTCCAATCTGATAGTTCTCAGAAAATGAACTGTAACTTAGTGAATACTAATCACAAAAAAATTAGACTTGTGTCTAAATAAACGTTGAAATGTCAGGTTTTAAATCGAAAACAAACCTTCTGTGTTTATGTAATCTGTATGAAAAGAGAGCCATTTCAGAAGTCCTTGATTCAGCTCATTATCCGCTAATGCGGCCACGCCCACGGAGTCAGCGCTATTCAGAGGCAAATTCAGTCAATACATGCATACATCGTCTCAATCGTGTATTTATTGTCTTGAAAAGTGTTTTGAATAGCCATAGTTAGCTATCTCTGGCCTCTGTTAGTTCAGTTATTTCCTGGATTGCCTATTCTTCTTTAGCATTGGCATTTGTGGACTAAAGGTGCACAGAGCGCCCTCCGGCTGCAAGTATGAATTGTAAACACAGTATCCAGCGCTCAAAGTGACGACAATAAATAATGAATAAATACTCCTCTGTATAGAAAATTGACAGAAACATGAGAATCCATCAATATTTCTCCAAATGTGCATGCTTTTAAGCTAAAAGCCTATATGAAATGCCATAGAGGTAACATAACTGTTCAGACACTTTGTATCATAGAAATGCATTATATTTTAATAATAGAATACCATTATTTTAAATTGTAATAATATTTCACAGTATTGCTGTTCTTTCTGTATGTTTGATTTACATTATGATGAGCTTGAGGCATGATCAACAGAGGGTTTTTTCACAGCCTATCTGACTGAAAAGCCTCATTATTTATGCAGGTCATTAGAGCTCTTTTATGTGATACTTTTGTCTTCTCAGGTGAGAATCACCCATTATGCATGATTATTCAAAATTTAAATCTCTCTATCGTTTTATATGAAGGAGTAGGAATGATCATTTTTAAATAATTTTGAAGCAAAAACTCTAGTCTACAACCTCCAATACCCAGAAGTCTTGTGAACACAGATTTAATATATTTCAGTGACTTAAGTTTTTTTTTTTTTTTTTAATAACCACGCATAAACATTATTCCTTCAAAAATACAAACATGTACATACATGTTCCTGTTATGATATAGACACGGAGGCAGAGATAAAAGCAATCCAGGTGAGTTTATTTGAACAATATGTGAACACAGAGTGGTAATGGCTGTTATCAGGTTCTTGAGAGATGAATAGAAAGTAATACTGTCCTTGTATGGTTTGTGAATCCAGGAGCTGAGATGAGATGGAGGGAGACGTTGGAGACACTCACACACACAGAAGGGTAAGCACACGAAGGGACCAGGAGACGAAGGAGATGAAGGAGATCGCTGGAGCAGGTAAGTATGATGAAGGGGAGTCCTTAAGGTAAGCATTAACATGTAGTATTGCAAACGAGACCGGACAGTGGGTGTGTGTGAGTGTGGTGGCTTAGTAGTGCTGGTGATTGCCGAGTGAATGAGATGCAGGTGGCGGTGATTAGTACGCTGGTGATTGGGTGCGTGGGTACTGTGGTGAGGTGGAGCCTGGCGTGTCTGTGACAGTTCCTCACATATTAGTCTAGTTTGTGCTGAATACAGCGTAATGACACTTTTGTCATTTATATGTTTATGAACAACTGAAAAAAGCACAAATGTCAGGGCATGTCAAAACTTCTCCAAGCCCCAAATCAGCCTCAGACTCCAGAGGGTTAATTCATTATTACCAAACTGACAATGAAAAATACTTATAAATCATTAATTATTCTTAGTTAATGTTCATTTCTTAGTTACTGTTTAATAACATTACTAAAATCAAAATAACTTATTTAATGGACCTGAGATAAAACTAACAATGATCAGTTGTGTTTCTAAACTAACATTAACAAAAAAATAAAACTTTCTGTAACATATGTAGCTGTTGCTCAATCTTAGTTAATGCATTAAATGGAGACCTTATTGTAAAGTGTTATCTGTTGTTCTTTATAGCCTAATTCTTTTGCATTTTAATCTGTTTGAAAATTTCACTTTATATATTTTTTTGCAGTGTATTATTGTATTTAAACATTCAGAGTTGTTTTTGTTTTATTTCAAAAAGAGTTCTAAAACCTGTTAAACTATGACAACATTTTTTTGCAACTTATTTTAATATCGTGATAATACCGTATACCGTGATAAAAGCTACAGCAATTGATTGCAACATGAAAATTTGATACCGTCACATGCCTACTTTGGGCCCAATTTGGACATTTTCACTTAGTGGTGTACTCACTTTTGTGGCCAGCAGTTTAGGCATTAATGGCTGTGTGTTGAGTTATTTTGAGGGGACAGCAAATGTACACTATTATACAAGCTTACACTCACTACTTTACATTGTAGCAAAGTGAAATTTCTTCGGTGTTGTCACATGAAAAGATATAATAAAATATTTACAAAAATGTGAGGGGTGTACTCACTTCTGTGAGATACTGTATAAAGATCACCATTTTATAAGTCAGTCTGTGGCTCCCAACCTCTAAAGCATGAACAACACTTTATACATAAAGGATGTTATGAGACTGATTACGTTAAAATCATAGTAATTATTTTGGATTTACACTATCTTGAAGGATCGTTCATAACTGGCTGAAAATGTAGAACAAGAAATGTAAACATACTCCAGTTATGATGTATGGTGTGGTCTCTAACAGCTCCAACAGCTTCAGTGCATATTAAGATTTTTCCCAAGTTGACACAATTGAGATGGAATCAAGTGAAGTACTTCACTTGTATTTACAGATCTTTAATAACTAGAACAGGCATGAAAACCTAACCATTTCTTATATTAAATGTGTTCTCATTGCTTATCATGAAGCATTTGGACATTTTTGGGTCCAGGAAGTTCGACCAGCAATTAACATTTGAACGCTCTGTTCAGTGAGCTCCAGAATCTGTTTACTAAAGCCGACCAAGGGAAGAAAAGAGCCAGTGAGAGTCGGATGAAATTAAAAACCTCTTAAAACATTTGCCAGATTGAGTACGGGTCTCCCTCGGGAAAAGCTGCAATGAAGGGGTTTGTGGGATATCACATGTTGCCACCATGAAGTTTTGAGAGCCAACAGCTACACAAACAAAAATACCACCATGATGATGTTAAAACTGATCAGGCTGAAAATTGTCAAAACTTCAGTAGTTACAATAGGTGTCAGTTGCACACATTGTTTTTCTTCAGTTTGTTAGACTAACAAAAACTGTAATTGCAACTTTTTTTTTTTTTTTTTTGGAACATTTCATATTTTCCATTTCTTTTGAAAAACAAACATACATTCAAGGTAATATTGACTTTGGGACAGTTTTATAATGAAACCAGAATTCAGCAACTCAATGACTATAATCAGTCAATGGTAATCTATTTACACCACTAAGTACAGTTACACACAAACACTAAAATAAATAAATAAATAATTGATAAAAAAAAAAAAAAACTACATTTATGTAATACTAAATCTGCAACAAATCAGGAATTAAGGCATGAGAATAATCAAAATGCTTTTCCGATTTTTCGTGCATAACTGTGTTCCTACATTTGCAGCTTACACAAATACTAAGGCATTTAACATGCAAAAGATTAAGTGTATGAATTATATTTGCATTTCCAAAAGGAAATACCTGTGTTGAAAGTTTTAGGCTTTGGTAGCTTGTAAAAATACAAACACATGCAAGGAAGGCCAGACCAATCATTATTCACTATGCAAATAGTAGTCAAAAGGATATTTTTTATTAAATGATAAAATTAAAAAAATTTACAGCATTCCTAAGGCTAAAAATTATACAAAACTCAGTCTAAATGGAGTCGATACACAACAGTGGTTTAGGCTGAATTAATTGCAGAAGTTCAGTACATAGGGGTTTACATCAAACCCTAACCAGAGCATCTGAGAAATAACAAAGGATTGCAAGTACTGTGAATATGTAGCAAAAGAAAGATTGTATATCTCAGATATGTAAGTAATATCTCTATTCTACAGTCTCATCTAAAAGCCCATCTCCTCCCCTTGCGTTTCTGTCACTGCCTGGGGCAACAAGTAAAAGTGATGGGAATATTCTAACACAGACAGTTCTTTCAGACAGGTAAAGAACAGCCATTTCCCCTGCTGTCAATAGGTCAATTGCTACCAATTGCAATAGCATGAAAGTTAACGCTGCCCTGAGGCAATGGGCTGGGCATCTTTACATCAGACAAGACCTTAAAGAAATCAGCAATGTATTCTGTTAATCACAAGTACCTATAAAGTTTAATTGAGGGGGAAAAAATCCCATAGACTTACACTGACGGAGGCATATATAAACAAAGTATAATAGTGACTTTTTTGAGGGAGGAGGGTGGGCTGTTTTAACAGTAAAGGCCGATGTTACGAATGGGGACTCAGGCAGAGATCCATTTGCAAGCTTTATTGAAGTTAGAGTGGTCGTACAGGCAGGGTCAGACAGGAGCAAACAGGAATCACAAGGAACAGGCAGAATCGTGGTCAGTATACAGGCAATGGTCAGAGGCAGGCAGACATCAATCACGGAACAGGATAACAGAGCGAGGGTCAAAGCAGGAACAGGAACAGACAGGATAAACACAGGGTAACGCTTGGAATTGCAACAATAGTTAACAAGACTTCGCCGTGAGGTGGTGTGTGTGAAAGTCCTTTATAGTCCTGGTAATGAGCTGCAGCTGGGTGTGGTGATTAGTGTGGAGTGATTGTGGAGTGAGTGTAGGGCTGAGTTCCAGTTCGGTTTGAGACACGCACTCGCGAACTTCCCTAAACACTTCCCCTCGGGGGAATCCCTGCCGCCATTTTGAAGTGCGTTCCACTTCGTGAAGTGGATGAGGGAAGTTTATATGGACAGACCCTCGCTCCCTTGATTTTGACCAAGGGAGCGAGTCTACTTCATATGTATACTTCAGGCAGCTCCATAACCCACAATGCAACACGATTGTGACGTCACCGCATATCGCGTTTAATTTACCCCACCACAAACAACTCTATGATATATTAATTATGTTTTAAACATTTAAAACACACATATATACATATAGGATGCTGTATTCAACAATTTTGTAAGGGGAAAAAATAAATAATAAATCAGCTCCATTGCGGATTCCAAGTGATCAAGGGCTTAGGACGTTCCAGTTCAGCCCATACAAAGGTTCCGCCAGAAGTGGGCACTCTTGCAACGTAAGCAATGACGTACATCCGAGTCAACGAGACCGAGTGAAGTTAGCGAGGGAAGGGCATTTAAAAACCGAACTGGAACGCAGCCTAGGTGATAAGCAAGGGAGGATTATGGGAAATGGAGTCCGGAGTGAACAGGAACGTGACAGGAACAGACGTGATCATGACAGCCGATACTTCATTTTCTGCAATCCGCTCTGTCTTGCACACAGTCGTGTCTGCACAGCTTTCAAAGTATACTCAACTGCAGATAAGCACTGATGGATGAGTTTGACATGCCCAGTACAACTTTTTTTCTACAAGCTAAGACATCAAAGGGCAGCACTGTCATTTACAGGACAATCGCTCGGAGGGATAGAAGAAAAGTAGCGGGTCTGTCATTGCATGCAAGAACCAAAACAAAAAACAATGGAGAATGATATGCTCCTTTCTTTACTGATTTGTAAAGAGTACACTCTTCTTTGATTGCTGCACAATACATCACAACTAGTGGACTCTTCTGTCTCAACATTCAACTTGGTCTGTGTGGACACAAAAATGGGCTGCATGCTGATGGTATGCACAGACAGCCACGGACCCTCCTGATGACGAAAATTATGTCACACGGACAGTGTGCAGACTTTTGTGGAGCACGGGTATGGAAGAATACTTTGGGCTTAAATGATTAGTTAATTTTAAAATTAAAATTACCCCAAGCTTTATTCACCCTCAAGCCATCCTAGGTGTATATGAATTTCTTCTTTCAGATGTAAAATGATCCTGCCTACTCGTTCATATAATACAATATATTGAGACGTGAATCATCATGAATAATGAGGTAATTCACACCTGAGAAGACAAAATAATCGCATAAAGACCTCTAATGACCTGCATAATAATGAGGGCTTTCAGTCAGGTAGGCTGTGAAAAAAACCTCTGTGATCATGTCTGAAGCTCATCATGGGGTATATCAAACATACAGAAAAAAACAGCAATACTTTGAAATATTATTACAATTTAAAATAATGGTATTCTATTATATACTTTAAAATATAATGTATTTCTGTGATGCAAAGTGTCTGAACAATTATGTTACCTCTGTGGCATTTCATATAGCCTTTTAGCTTAAAAGCATGCACATTTGGAGAAATATTGATGGATTCTCATATGTTTATGTCAATTTTCTATACAGAGGAGTAATATTTATTTAATATTTATTGTCTTCACTATTTAACACTGGATACTGTGTTTTCAATTCATACTTGCAGCCGGTGGGCGCTCTGTGCACATTTAGTCCACAAATTAATCTAAAGAAGAACAGGACATTCCAGGAACTAACGGCATGTCTTGCAGATGTCTCTAACCAGATAAACACTTTTCAATACAATAAATACATGATTGTGACGATGTATACATGTATTGCCTCAGAATTTGCACCTGAATAGCACTCACTTCATGGGCGTAGCCGCATTAGCGGATAATGAGCTGAATCACAGGCGTCTGACGTGTGTCTCTTTTCATACAGATTACATAAACACAGAATATTTGTTTTCGATTTGATTTACATGATTTAAAACCTGACATTTCAACGTTTCTTTAGACATAAGTCTAATTTTTTTGTGATTAGTATTCACTAAGTTACAGTTCATTTTCTGAGAACTATCAGATTGGACTTCGTTCAGAGGGAGATGAAAGCTCAAACATCATGTTAGTTTTCTTTATTTTGCAAAAAGCACAACATTTTGTTTTTACTCTGAGTGTACGCAAATAAAAGAATATATTCCACAGATAAAAATGGTGTATAAATCTTAATTGTATGTGCAACATTGACGGAGTATTTTGAGTCTCTTTCACACTGGTAGAAACTACATATTTTACTTTATAAATTAAAAAAAAAAAATAAAAATAAAAATCTTACACAAATGCATTGCTTCACTTAAAGACTTTATTTTTCCTACCCTGATTTTAGCCCTCTGATTTGAATGCTCTGTTTGAAAGGGGTGTGTCTGCTGTGAGACTTCAGTGTTCAGTGTTCGAAAACTTTTGGCACTTTTTTACTATTACAGTTCTCATGGTTTACTAATCGTGAAAAGTGTTGATTATAGCATTATATTGAGATCATGGCATGAACGGTTGCGGTGATGAGCGTATAGCCGATCACAGACATGTTGAGTGCATGAATGCAGTCATCTCGTCATTGTAACTCGATTTCTGCACACTAACGAATGCTTTAATCATAACTAACAGTGCAAACACAATAATGTAAATAAGAGATTTGTTGATTCTAATGGGAGTTTTGGCAAGAGTCCAGAACTCAGTCACTGATAACCTTGTGCTGTTTGATTGACAGCTACAGTGTGCACTGTTTTATTGACAGCTCCAGCGATTGTAAAGGGAGTGTTCTTTGATGCTTTCTATATATTAATAACTTAATTACAGTTTAAATAACAGATTATTTTCACTACTAAGAGAAACAATGTGAAGTTGACCCTTTAGTCACTGGTTTCATTTACTGACAATAAACGATTTTGAGACAAAGAACATCTGACTGTTGATGAAATATTACATATCAGATTTTGGTTAGACATGAACACATAATCCGTACATATCAAACGATCTGTAACAAAGCAATAGTAACACAGTAAAAACTTTTTTACTTGCATAAGTATGATGCGCCGTTCCTGACGGATCCAATATAGAGGCACAGCATCGTTTTTTTTACTTCAGGCTCTGCAAATCCAGCACAGCTACTGTGTTTTTCCACAACTTGGCACTGCATAACATTTTGCACCCTTCAAAGCCAAGTTTATTGCTCAGTTTCTCAATACAGTGTTAGCATCACATCTGTTATTTACCTACTACTTGTCATGCACAAATCAGAGGGCGGGGCTACAGTGGTAACGATGTAGAAGTAAGCGTTGATTTTCTTCTGCAGAGGCGGTCTTTCACCTATCTATGATATAATAAATAGGCACATTCCACAACCAGTCGTAAACTGGGCTTGGTTTAAATAAAAGCTGTTTTTGGACTAACAAGGAAGCTTTCAGTTCTGAAATTTACAGTATATTCTTGTAGTATGATGACCTGTTCTATGTCAAAAGCTCAAGGAATATTTGATTTCTCAATTCATGACCCCTTTAAGCAATTTCCAATCCAGCATCAAGAACACCTTAGCAACCTCCCATAACACATTAGCAACCATATGACAACATCTTAGAGAAACACACACTTAGATTGTGAAAGAAAAGTCCTAAAAAATTGCCTGTAGCACAAGCAGTACAACATGGTAACATCAACATCAAAATTTTCATAAAATGTATTTCGATTTTTCAGAAAATACATGATAAACTGATAAAATGTATGCCTTGAAGTCACTTTGGATAAAAATTACTGCCAAATGCATAAATGTAAATATATTGTTTTAAATGTTCACTCTACAAACTGTGAACATCTATGAACATATATTTTAAATGTTTACTCTAAAAGTCCATAAAAATGTACTGTGTGAATATGAAGGAACTATTTTTTTTTTTTTTTTTTTTTTTTACAGGCGTTTTATCCATACTTTGAATTACGCTTTGTACTGTGTTGTGTTTTATGGATAAAAGAAATGCGAGTAAACTTAATGGAAAATGTACTAGTAAATTTCAGCCAGGACATCTGTTTTTCTACAATTCCTTTCTTATGTTGCAAGTTTAAATTTATGGAAAAGTCTCCAATTGAAAAAGTTTAAAGTTGCCTTTAAATCACACAAATGTCAAAAAAAAAAAAAAAAAAAAAATTACATGCATGCACACACACAATATATATATATATATATATATATATATATATATATATATATATATATACACACACACACACACACACACATCTTAGTGGAACTTTCAAATAAATAGTAATGTAATACATTAGACAGGCCTTAACATAATCAATATAATCACATGAATCAGTCAATTGAAAAACAGATACAGTACAAAACAGCTTCATCATGTTTGGGCTTTCAGATGAAGGGGAAAAAAAACATGTTGTGAATGGCACAGGATCCCACAAAGTTGAGCAGTGACTGAGTGAGTGGTTTATCTAATGAAGGGCTGGAGTGGTGGGAAAAGAAAGGTTTGGCTGGCTCTGCCGTTCTGCAATGGCCCCAAAGGAGACACACTTTTCTGGGAATCTCAGGACCAGAAGCCAGTAGGGTGTTGGGTGCTGAGCGGATAATGTTGCCATGTTGACCAGTCAGCAGATTATTTAAAGTCTTTAGTTCCCTTTGCTGTTCTGGCAGTAGGAACATGACATGAACTCTTTTTATTCCTTCTTAAAACAAAGATATTTATTAAAGCGTAAAATGCTAGTTTTCATACATTACCATAGATTATTTTTAAGAATAAATGTAAAGAATCTAAGAATAAAAAAATAATTGTGAGGTTTATGCTTAAAAAAAGTCAATGAATTGAGAACAACAGACTTATCTTAAGATATATTTTCCTAAGACAAAATATTTTCCTAAAACACAAGCAAATGTATCTTGTTTTTATTTATTTATTTATTTATTTTTTATTTTTTTTTTTGCCATGCAACGACATGCCGATATATAATTGTCAAAGTAGAAAGAGGCTTTGATAGGAAATGAATAATGCTGGTCAAAGAACCAGACCTCAATGGGACTTACTTCAGAAACATTTAAAGCTGTCAGTTCTGAGGAGCAGAACTTCCATCTCACCTTATATAATGGCCACAGGTTCAATGGAAACAAAGCGTGGTATGTCCTTCTAAATTATCCCAGATCATGTTCATTTTAAACAGCACCTGTCTTCTCGGTGTAAACGAATTGAGGAATGAAATGTTGCAGTAAATTCTGGACATCAGAGTGCTGAAAAGCTATGAAAAGTCCACATTTAGCAGGGGTTGTTTTCGCAAGCTAACGAGACCAGAACCAAAGAGTTTTTAAAGGATGACTTTTATGAGAGCTCAATAGAAGAAACTTGGGACTGGATGACAATTATGCAGATGTATTGGACGTGAAAAGGGACCATGAAAAAATACAGAGGGAGCAGAGAATTCCCAGGGCTGCAACCTCGGCCGGGAAGTCAAAGGAAAAGCCAGCTTCTTATTGCGTGCTGGCAAAAAACTGTGTTAAAGGCCACAACTTCAATTACACGTGGCTGCTGTGGGGGCTTTATATTTCACAGGGGTGAGATAAAAATGACCTCCACAGGGTGCCTTGTTGGCCGTGTGGACTCAACGATGGGGACAATGATGGGGATTAATAATTGAGCCGGGAACAGATGTATTGACGAGCACAATAGGTTTGGGTTGCATGTGGCAAAAGAAACACAACCCTATGCTAGACCAGGGGTTCCCAAACTTTTTTGTCAGCCAAATACATTAGACATTTTCTAGAAGTACCCCCTGAGATTTTAAGTTAATATTTTAATAATTAAACAACACATTTGATTGTTCACAATTCTCTGATGTTGGTTAATGGTCACATGACATGCAGGTAAACAGATAAAACATTGTTTTTTTTTTTTTTTAGTATTTTATTTTAATTGTTTTTACTTTAAAAATATTTATATACACTTTCAGCCAAAAGTATGGAATAATTAAGATTTGTATAATGTTTTTGAAATAAGTCACTTTTGCTCATCAAGGCTGCATTTATTTGATCAAAAATACAGTAAAAACACTAATATTGCAAAATATTATTACAATTTAAAATAACAGTTTTTTATGTGAATGTATGTTAAAATGTAATTTATTCCTATGATGGCAAAGCTGAATTTTCAGCATCATTACTCCAGTTTTCAGTGAAGCATTGAATGTTACACTGAAAACAGTTGTACTGATTAATATTTTTGTGGGATAAGTACGTTTTAATGCAAGGATGCATTAAATTGATCAAATGTGATAGCAAACACATTTATAATGTTTTCACAAAAATATTATGCAGAACAACTCTTTATTACCGTTTTTACTGAGCTCTGAAAACACGGTATTATCAGCTGCATGTGTGTAAATAAACACAGTGCCGCTCTTCACTCTGAAACACTAAGGCCCAGTTTCACAGACAGGGCTCAGCCTAAACCAGGATTAGGCCTTAGTTCAATTAGGGTATTTAAGTAGCTTTTATAAACGTTCACTAGAAAATAACATTACTGGTGTGCATCTTGAAACAAAACAATGGCACTGACATATTTTAAGATATGTCAGTGCAAGTTGCTCTCAGTTAAAATAGCTCAAACATGCATTTTAGTCTAGGACTATCTTAAGCCTTGTCTGTGAAACCGGGGGAAGGTGCAACAGACTATATACTTCTTTTTAAACTGCAGCCTTCAATTTGATAAATGCTATTTAATCAGATATTTCACTATTTCAGTTTTATTTTGATTACTTGTATAGCCCCATTTTTTTATTGAATGTTACATTTAATTAAATTAATTATTAGCTTTTCATCAACTCACAAAGCCCCATTTGGGAAACCCTGCGCAAGGCAAACAGGCCCAGCCAGTCACACATCCGAGTGTGTTCTATTCGGCTAATTCCATTATACTGCTCAGAAAAACGGCTCACAGAGGCCCAGAATGCAGGGCATGAGTATATAAGATATCCGCCCTTTCCCTCCCCTCAGATGACAAAGAATAAAAACAGAGCTATAAATGTTCGTTCATCACACATCAGTCTACACAGCATCTGCAATTTGCATCTTTCCACAAGAAAACTGGTGGCTTTTGAAGAATGTTAGATGTTCAAAACTTATGAACATGTCATGCTGACAATCCATTGGCTTGAGGTTGCGGCACAGTTCAAGGTGTGGAGTGCTGAAAAGAAGAGGGAAAAGGTTGTGGCACAGCGCAAGGACAACTTGATATCAAAACAGTATTGCAAATGGAAACTATTAACAGTGTATGCTGGAAGTACAAGTGGCTGAAATCTCTATGGCTAATATTTAACAGTGACAGCCTTCAGTTGCCTGATAAGGCTGAGACAAGCCTGTCTGATCACACTTATGTGTCTTATCTGTGCTCAGGGCACTAACCCCACTTCAGATAGGAGGCCACCACCTGCAATTGCTCACTTTTGTAATAAACTTTGTATATTTGTTAAATAGGAGCCCCATTGCACTACAACAACAGATGCAGGTCTAAGCCTATGGTATTATTGTGGTATTATCCATGGGACAAAGCATGAGTACACATCAAAAAATACATTTCATTATTGATATTTGTGGTGCATCATTATTATTATTGCTCACATTTAGGGTCATGGGTTTGTTCTAAACTTCAATGTTTAAGGAGAGGCTTGAGGAGAGGCTTGTTATTGTTGAATAAGCAATCAAACTTTTGATTTTCTGCATGATAAAATACGGTTCCAAACTTCAAATAAATGCTGTTCTTTTGAAGTTTCTATTCATTAAAGAATCAATGTGCTGTAAAAAAAAAAAAAAAAAAAAAAAATAATAATAATAATAATAAAATCCTGTTAAAAACAAAACAAATATCATGATTTTCACAAAAACATGAAGCAGCACAACTGTTTTCAACATTGATAATAAGTAAGGGTTAATCAACTCCTAGCTGTGCATTAAATGATTTTAATGCATGATGTGGAGGCAAACCTGGCATGAAGCGGAGTGCATTCAAATAGTTTAATGCACTGCTAGCCGTGGATTATCCCGCTTATACCATGGTCATTTGCCAGCATTGACAATTTAGTAAACTAGTAAAAATGACAGTTATTTTCGTCAGTCATTTCTCATCAGATCTAGTATTCAGCCTACTTTGAATCAGACACAGAGATAAAGTAGTGCATAAGATTACATCTATTTGAATGAATTATAGCATTTATTTGAATTCATTATAAAGAGCGAGAGTAAAGAGAGAGAGAGATGTATGTGTGAATTACCTGCATCTGTTCAGCATCTCTATTAACAACGAAGATGTGAGTTTAATTATTTCAAAACCAGTAATGTCACCCCCTCGTTCCTGAGAGATATAAAAGTAGTGGTTCAGTAGCAAAGCTATTTCATTTTGAAAAGTCACAGGGCAGCTTTGATAAGTTTCTGTGTTCCTGAATGTTTGTGTGTGCGCAGCACGATCTCCCAGTGATGTATGCCTGTGCACTATGTACCTGTACCTAATGGTTTTATTGCACACCTTCCAGCCAAACAGATTTGAGCAGGGGACTCAAACTCAAATTGGCGGGGGGCCGTTTCTGTGATTGACAACGCGGAGACAGGATAAAACACTGCAAGAAGCAGGAGTGTGTGAGAGAGAGGGGAACTGCTGACTGAGTTTTTCTGTTGGACATTTGTATTTACAGAATAAAGCTCAGTCAGCAGTTGAACGCCGACCCTGTCCCCTTCCTTCCCACATCTACGAACATTGATTGTACTACACTGGTGCCGAAACCCGGGAAGGAAGTTGGGTGGCCTCCACCCCATTTGCAGACGTCATCGCCTCCCTCGCGGTCCTACATCAGGAGCAACACCAGGCCCTGCTGGACCTGCGGAACGACCAAGAACAGTGTTTCCAAGCCAACGTGCAGACCCAGCAGGAGGACCGCGAGAGGTTCCGGAGCTGGATCGACCGGGAGGTTCACACAGAGACCATCAGGCAGCCGGCTGTGCCCACCCACCTGCCGTTGGACTACCCCGAAGCCTTCCTCGACCTATTCAAGCGGTCTGCTGAGGCGAGTGGTTGGCCGCGGGACCAATGGTCCATGAGGTTGGTCCCGCTCCTATCGGGGGAGTCGCAGGTGGCGGCACAGCAGCTGCCAGTGCAGAACCTCCTGGTCTTCGATGACCTTCGGTGGGCCATCGTCCAGCGGCCGGCCCTTCGTGATGGCCCAACAGCTCTGGGACTCGTGCCGCAAATGGCTACTGGCTGAGGAAAGCAACGTGGACCTGGTCATCGATCTTGTGGTACTGGATCAGTTCATCACTCGGCTTCCAAAGAAGACCGCCGAGTGGGTCCAGTGCCACCGCCCCACTTCGCTGGACTCAGCCATACAACTGGCGGAGGACCACATGGTGGCGTGCCATGGGGTCGGCGACCCCTTACCATCTACCTCTCTCTCTCCTTCTTTTAATTCCCCCTCTCTCTCTCTCTCCTGTCCCTCTTCCCAGGTCTCGTCCGCCCGGCCCGCCACGTGTTCCGCCCCGGGGTGGAACGGAACAGGGGGGCGGGGCTCTCTGCTGCCGGGCCAGACCCTGCTCCTGCTTCTCCCCTCTCTCCGTGCCAACCATTTAACCCGCTCTCTGCCACAAGAGCGGCGGGCAGGTCTGGGCCGGCCTGTTGGCGTTGCGGGGACCCGGAGCACTTTGTGGACAGGTGTCCAGTGATGGAGGTTGGGACATTGATCCGGGTCCTGGACGACACGCAGGCTGCCCCTGGTCAAGCTGTCGGGTACCAAATACCTGTGAGTATCAAGGGGGATACCTATCAGGCTTTGGTGGACTCAGGATGTAACCAAACCTCTGTTCATCAAAGCCTGATTTCGTCCAGGGCATTGAATACAAGCTGCTTGGTTAAGGTGCGGTGTGTGCACGGGGATGTGGTGAAATATCCGTTAGTGCCCGTCATTATTCAATTCAGGGGTCAAAAGCATAGTGTTGATGTGGCAGTTAACCCGCGAGTGCAGGTGGGAGAGACTGATCAGAGACCAGTGTGTTCAGCTTCAGGGGAACAGAGCGAAATCGGAAGACTTCTTCTTAAAGATCGTGATGACTTTCCCCTGGAGCAGTCTCACGAGGAGTCGCTAAAACACGCATTTGAAAGGGTCAGTAGCATCGATGGTCAGCCTCTCCAGCCTGGACGTCTGCTTTCTTATCCATATTTTGCAATCATAAAAGAGAGGTTGTATCGAGTGACCCAAGACACTCAGACAAAAGAGGATATGACCCAATTGTTAATTCCAAAGAGTCACAGGGAAATGCTTTTCCAAGCGGCTCATTCTAATCCGATGGCTGGGCATTTAGGACAAACGGCAACACTAAATAGCCTCATGACCCAATTGTTTTGGCCAGGCATTCACGAGAATGTGCGCAGGTGGTGCGCGTCTTGTCGTGAATGTCAGTTGGTAAACCCACCGGCAACCCCAAAAGCGCCTTTGCGCCCTCTCCCATTAATGCAGGTCCCCTTCGAAAGAATTGGTATGGACCTCATCGGGCCATTAGAGCGATCAGCGAGAGGGCATCGCTTTGCATTAGTCAATGTAGATTATGCAACGCGATATCCCGAAGCAGTGCCGCTCTGCAACATTTCCGCTAAGAGTGTTGCGGATGCACTGTTTAGTTTAATCTCCCGAGTGGGGATTCCAAAAGAAATCCTCACTGACCAAGGCACGGCGTTTATGTCACGCACGTTACGCTAACTTTACGAATTGTTGGGCATTAAAATCGGTTTGTACCAGCGTCTTTCACCCACAAACGGACGGACTGGTCGAATTCTATAATCGCACGCTTAAATTCATGATTCGTAAATTCGTTCAAGAGGACGCCAAAAATTGGGATAAGTGGTTAGAACCTCTGTTATTCGCAGTGCGAGAAGTCCTGCAAGCCTCCACGGGGTTTTCCCCCTTTGAGCTTCTCTTCGGATGCCAGCCCCATGGGGTATTGGACGTCCTGAGAGAGACTTGGGAGGACGGACCATCTCAGGCCAAAAACGAAATTCAGTATGTGCTGGACTTGAGAACAAAACTTCACACTTTGGGGGCGGATGTCAATGGAGAATTTGTTGCAAGCCCAGCACAGACAGAGCCAGCTGTATGACAGGGGACTAATTTACGCAAATTCTCACCGGGAGATAGAGTACTAATTGTATTGCTCCCCAATTCAAGCTCGAAATTACTTGCAAAGTGGCAAGGACCGTTTGTGGTTACACGGCAAGTTGGCGAGCTCGATTATGAGGTCATACATTCCGATAGGAGAGGAGCACGTCAGATTTACCACCTCAATCTCCTTAAAAAATGGAATGAGGTGGAATCAGTGATGCTGGCGACAGTGGTTAGCGGAGAGGATGATCTCGGGCCAGAGGCGAACATCAAAAGACAATCCCTCGCTCTGGCCCCAGGGGGAGATCACCTCTCGCCCTCCCAGCTCACTGATTTGACTAAGTTGCAAGCAGAGTTTGCGAACGTGTTTTCTCCCTTACTGGGTCGTACAAACCTCATTCAGCACCACATTGAGTCGGAGCCGGGTGTGGTGGTTCGCAGCCGGCCGTATAGGTTGCCTGAACACAAGAAAAAGGTAGTTCAGGCGGAATTATGGGCTATGCTTGAAATGGGAGTAATAGAAGAGTCCAGCAGTAACTGGGCGAGCCCGATAGTTTTGGTCCCCAAGACGGATGGCTCAGTTCGGTTCTGTGTGGACTATCGCAAGGTGAACGCAGTGTCGAAATTTGACACGTATCCAATGCCACGGGTGGACGAATTGCTTGACCGGCTAGGTACAGCTCGATTTTATTCGACACTGGACTTAACGAAGGGATATTGGCAGATCCCCTTGTCGCCATTATCCAAAGAAAAGACAGCTTTCACGACGATGTTCGGATTACACCAATTCGTTACCCTTCCATTCAGCCTGTTCGGAGCACCGGCTACCTTTCAGCGTCTGGATACAATTTTGCGGTCCCATGGTGCATATGCCGAAGCCGGGCTCATGGCCAACCCGAAGAAGTGTGTGATTGAGCGCGTGGAAGTAAGTTATCTGGGCTTCCACTTGGGGCATGGACAGGTGCATCCCCAAATTGATAAGACGGCAGCGATTGCGACCTGTCCGTGCCCCAAAACCAAAAAGGAGGTTAGACAGTTCCTCGGGCTGGTGGGATATTATAGGAGGTTTGTACCTACTGTGTGGCAAGGGGGGCGTGGTTCAGCGAGGTCTGCAACGGGAGAGAGCGTCGGGAGATCTTTGGTGAGTGAGCGGGTTGAATGTAAATCACGAAGACCGGTTTCTCATTCCAGTAATTGGTGCGGAGACAGGATAAAACGCCGCGAGAAGCAGGAGTGTGTGAGAGAGAGGGGAACTGCTGACTGAGCCACTGGTACAAGACAACACTGCTGGAGTGAAGCACATTGTGGATTGTGTATACTGAGACTGGAGTGAAGCCCTTTGTGGATTATTTTGTTTTGCTGTTGTGCGTTGCTCAGTTTTTCTGTTGGATATTTGTATTTACTGAATAAAGCTCAGTCAGCAGTTAAACGCTGACCCTGTCCCCTTCCTTCCCACATCTACGAACATTGATTGTACTACACTATACTATAAATACTTTATTTACCATACTAAATGTAAACAGCAGTGTCTCTCCCATTGTTACAGAGTGTAATATAATTTTATAATACTATTACTAATATAATACTACTAATATAATACTATTAATTGCAATAGTCTGGTGCAACTTCTCACATCCAACAAGGTGCATTGCCAAAAAAATAAAAATCTCTCATTGTTAAATAAGTTATTAGTTTTTTAAATTTAGTGGAAGTATTTTCCCTTACTTTATGTTAGCTTAAATAACATTAAAATCTTGCACTGAACAACACTGTACTGAACAAATGCAATTCCTGAATACATTTGTACACTCTTCTGTTTCTTGCCAGACACCTGTCAACGCTTGTGCTCACACAGCTGAGACACATTTGTCCAAGATGCTATTTGAGCATCGGTAACATTTAATTGTTGCATTGGATGCGTTTTGGTGGTTTAAATTGAAGCTCATGACTTAAAGTCGAGTGTTTTTACTGTAATTTAGGCAAGCACGCTCATAATAGAAGCGACGCAATTGAAAGCGCAGCTCATGCCACTGGAGTGAAAGTGCATTGGAAAGGAGGAGAATGCGGTGCAGCCGCTTATGTGACGCAATATGTGAATGCCCCTTAGAACGGCGACTTTTTCTTTGCATATCAGACAGGTAGCAACTAGAGAATAATAATAACTAGAATGTACATTTCCTGAAGAAAATGTGAATGGTGCTTGCAGTGGCAAAACTCACCCCTTGGTTGCTAGGGGTTGCTAAGGTACTTGGGGTAGTTGCTAAGGTGTTGCCAGGCGGTTGCTAGGGTGTTCTGGTGGTTGCTAAGGTGTTGCTAGGCGGTTGATAAGGTACTTGGGGTGGTTGCTAAGGTGTTACTAGTCAGTTGCTAGGGTGTTCTGGGTGGTTCCTAGGCGGCTGTTATGGTAACCTGGGTGGTTGCTAGGGTGTTGCTAGGCAGTTGTTAAGGTACCTGGTGTTGTCACTATGGTGATGCTAGGCGGTTGCTAGGATATTCTGGGTGGTTGCTATGGTAACCTGGGTGGTTGCTAGGGTGTTGCTAGGCAGTTGCTAAGGTACCTGGGATGGTCACTACAGTGTTGCTAGGTGGTTGCTATGGTGTTCTGGATGGTTGCTAGGTGGTTTCTATGGTAACCTGGGTGGTTGCTATGGTGTTACTAGGTGGTTGGTAGTTGTTACAGATAGTTACTATTGTGTATCTATAGAGTTCTTGGCATGTTCTCAGCCCACTTCAGCACTTAGCTAATCACTATTAGCATGTAGCTATTCACTGCTAACATGTGTAGCATGTTGGAAGTCCAGTTTGCTAGCATGAGTCAAAAGAGCCAACCACCATGTCTCTACGATGTTCTGATGTAGAGATATAGGTCTTGCTAAACGGTTGCTAGGGTACTCTGTTTGGTTGCTAGGGAGTGGCTTGGCAGCTGCCAATGATGATACTCCAAAGGCTACTTGACAATATAAGCCAACCGCCATGTCTGTATGATGTTCTGATGCAGAGATATAGGTCTCGCTAAACAGTTACTCCAAAGGCTGCTTGCCAGTAGGAATGATATAAACCAACCCCCATGCCTCTATGATATTCAGATTTGAAGATATCCCTCTATGCTTTGGGTTGCTAGGGTGCTCTAAATGGTTGGTAGGGCATGTCTATGAAGTCTTTAAGGTGATTTGTGATTGGGCTTTTGCTACCCCAAGACAAATGAGCCCAACCTCATGTTTCTATGACACTTTTATCCAAAGATATTCATTCGATCTTTTTCAATGGAAGTCTATGGAACTTGTTGCTATGGTGCTCAATATGGTTGCTATGGCGTGGCTTGATAGCTTAACATTGATCCTGAGAAACTGATTGGTTGCCTGAGTGAAAAGAGCCCGCCTCCTTGTCTCTATGACATTGTGATCAATAGTAAGAAATTTGAGTGAGTGAGAGAAAGGGTTCTAAGGGCCTGCGTGTGTGTGAGAAAGTGACAGCTGAAATTCAAATTTCTGAACATTCCGCCATTGAAAGTCAATGGGACATTTTTGGCCGCTTTTTCGCACCCTGTGCGAACATCGTTGGTCCGATCGCTTATAAAAGTCATAGCACACCACTCCTCAATGAGCCGGTCGATTTGACACCTCATTCATGGGTCTAGGACAAAAACTGCGGGACGAGTTACGCGCAGACATTTTTGTCCAGAAGAAGAAGAAGCAGAATGCTAGCAACATGATAACATGATTAGCATAATGCTAGCATGATTACCATGTTGCTAGCATTTTTTAACAAGATGGTAACATGATTTTCATGTTTGCTAACATAATGCTAACATGATTAACATGCTACTAGCATGATGCTAACATGATTAGCAGGCTACTAGCATGATGCTAACACATTTTTACTAGTTTGTGTCATGTTTAAACCCTTAGCTAATTGCTATTAGCATGTAGCTATTCACTGCTAGCATGTGTAGCATGTTGGAAGTCCAGTTTGCTAACATGAGTCAAAAGAGCCAACCGCTATGTCTCTATGATGCTCTGATGCAGAGATATAGGTCTCACTAAACGGTTGCTAGGATACTCTGTTTGGTTGCTAGGGAGTGGCTTGGCAGCTACCAATGATGAAACTCCAAAGGCTGCTTGAGAATATAAACCAGCCCCCATATCTGTATGATGTTCTGATGCAGAGATATAAGTCTTTCTAAATGGTTGCTAGGGTACTCTGTTTGGTTGCTAAGGAGTGGCCTGGCAGCTGCCAGTGATGATACACCAAAGGATGCTTGCCAGTATGAATGATATAAAACAACCCCCATGCCACTATGATATTTAGATTTGAAGATCCCTCTATGCTTTGGGTTGCTAGGGTGCGCTAAATGGTTGCTATGGCGTGGCTTTGAAGTGTTCAATGTGATTTATGATTGGCCTCAAGTTTCTATGACACTTTTAACCAAAGATATTCCTTTGATCTTTTTCAATGGAAGTCTATGGAACTTGTTGCTATGGTGTTCAATATGGTTGCTAGGGCGTGGCTTGATAGCTAAACCGTGATCCTGAGAGACTGATTGGTTGCCTGAGTAAAATGAGACCACCCCCTTGTCTCTATGACATTGTGATATAGAGTTATGTTCAATACAAAATCCCTATGTAATTTCCCGTAGTAGGAAAAACACAGTACTTCCTGGTTGATGGCCACGGCTTCACCATAGTATGTCTATGGGGAAATTTGGGCAGCTCTTGCGCCCCAGGGGTACAACTTACACCCCATTTTGAGATACGGTCTGACAGAGCCTGTCAGCCTCTTCAAATGTGGTGACCCACATGTTTCTACGAAATCCTCGTTAGGAGCTATGACTCGTCAAAAGTTTGTCGCAATGTTAAGTCTATGAGATTTTTCGCCCGCCGAACGAACATCATACACCCGATCGCTTATAAAAGTCATAGCACACCACTCCTCAATGGGCCGGTCGATTTGACACCTCATTCGTGGGTCTATGACAAAAACTGCGGGACGAGTTATGCGCAGAAATTTTGTGTGGAATAAAAATAAAAATAAGTATGCGGGAGAATAAGAATGGAGCTTTGCCTTTGGCAAGCACCATTAATAATAAGTATTCAGAATAACAATAATGGATGCTTTGCCTTTAGCAAGCACCATTAATAAGTATTTAGGATAACAATAATGGATGCTTTGCCTTTGGCAAGGACCATTAATAATTTGGTGGGCCGGATTATGTTTTATTTTTGAGATCAGTTACGGGCCAGGTAGAGGGGGAGGGCGGGCCGTAAATGGCCCGCGGGCCGGCAGTTTGAGACCACTGGATTTGAGTATTAAGACAGACCATGGTATAATATGAAATGTTTCTTGAGCAGCAAATCAGCATATATTGATTTCTGAAGGATCATGTGACTGAAGACTGGAGTAATGATGCTGAAAATTAAGCTTTGCCATCACAGGAATAAATTACAATTGTAAAATATAATAAAATATAAAGTAGTTATTTTAAATTGTAATTATATTTCACAATATTACTGTTTTTACTGAATTTTTTTTAAAATAAATTCAGCATTGGTGAGTATAAGAGACTTATTTTAAAAATATGATAAAACCTTCCATCCCAAAACTTTTGGATGGTAGTGTAAACTTAAAATAAATACAAATACATTTGTGTCTACCATTAATTTGAAAATTGTCATAAGGACATATTTTTTTCAGTACTTTATAATCACATTTGCATAAAAAAAATTATGTGTATCAATATATGATCATAATTATGATCATAAAATTTTGCTTGTATAGTGCACCCTTACTAGCAACCACCCAAAACATTTTAACAACCACTCAATTCCTTGGCAACCAGCACAACACCCTGGCAACCACCTAGAACATCTTAGCATTGTGAGTTTTGTTTTAGATTTTTTTTATTTTTTATTAAGAGCTCTATCATATATATTTAATTGTTTTTTGGTGGCCCTCAAAAGTACCATTATAAACATTTTAAAAATAAAAATCACTAAAGACCCAAATCCCTCCAAAATCAAACTCTGACTATAAGTATTTCCCCTTTCCATTCCATCTGCTGGAGTCCGTTCGTTTCTCCTGCCTCACACATTCCACACTGTGTCTCAGCCATGACTAACCTCATTTGTTCTGTGCCGCTCTCCATCAGAAAGCGTTTCAACTACATGCTCTGCGGGCACCTGACCAGGGCAAAAAAACACATAAGACACCTTGAGTCAAGTTGACCCATAAAAAAGAATGGCATTCAGTACTGAGATCTAACAGGGCATATCATGAGCACAGCAATCCATTTGTGTGGAGAGGTAGTGAGATGCACGAGAGGAAGGGGGTTGTAGGACATTCCTCTCAAAGCCCTTATGCTCAAACAACGGCAGCTGGGAGTGAAGTAGCGCTGGGTCGATGCTTGGGCCATGTGCTACATGTGTTCTTAATGTGCACTATATAATCTGTTCATAAAGGAGCTTTGAATCATTTTTAGTTTTATAAAATGGAAAGTGACTGGAAAAAAGCATAATTTCTGGTCCAAAGCTTATGGAATGCTATTTGCATAATGGGGTCCACATGAAGTACCTGTATAAAATTACAAAAGCAGCACTTCTGTAGTTTCCCGTTCTAATCTCCCCCTTCCCTGTCAGCTTGTCCTTGTAAAGCGCTTTAGCTTTGTATTCATTGTGGCGCCACAGGAGAAGAATACACTGAACCGAAAGGCACGGCCATGTCCGACAAAGTGTCCATTGACAGAAGGGGAACCTCACGTGGCCAGCAATCCTGGAATATTCTCTCAAATGAATCCGTCATCATAGAACTTGTACCTGTCAGTGTACATCAAATTTTGCCCTTGCGGGACGCTGATCTGTCATCTGCCTCGCGGTTATTTTCTTTTCCACTGCTGTCACGTGAGGGTCTTTCACTGGTGGTTCCGCCCTATGAACAACCTTCGTCTCCATTTCCGCTCCCACTCAAAATAAAATGATCAGGCCCATGGGAGCTGGCCGTAAATCAGCTACCCTGCCAAATATTTTTAGAAACAGGGCCTCTACACGAAACACAGTTCTAATGTCTGAAGCACACATTCTGCCTGTTAAAAAAGCATTACAAGTTTTTAAAGGGATATATCACCCAAAATGAAAATGCTATCAACATTTACTCACCCTCATTTCTTCTGTGGAACACAAATAGAGAAATTTTGAATAATGTGCTGGTTGCTCTTTTCATCCAATTACAATGAAGACTGATGTTTTCAAGCTTCAAAAAGGATGTAAAACACCATCATAATGTCAACTGTATGAAGTTTTATGTAGTCTAACAATAATTTTGTGTGACAGACTGTTATTCCATCACTGTGACTGGATCACCGTGGGCACTATTTTAACAATCTAAGCACGTGGCCTAAAGCGCACTGCGCAAGTGCACTTAGGGCATGTCCGAATCCACTTTTGCTAGTTTAACCCTCTACCGCACGCATTATGATAAATTTATAAAAAAGAAATATTTGACTCTTTTTCTTTTCTTAGAATGGCTTAACTTGAAGTGCTGTAAAAAAAAAAAAAAAAAATTATATTTTAATATTATTTTAAGGTACTTTATGATATGTTGCCATATGGCAACAACGCGCGATAGTGGAAATAACTTAAAATAAGTGTAAGTGTATATAGTCAATATTTTTCCTCAGAAATGTTGTTTGTATTGAATACATTGGTGCTTTTATAAGCTTAGCAGTAAATATAAACAACACCTTATACTTATTTATCTTGTGCTTTTATTTATGGAATTTATTATTTTGCTGAATAATGCTTTATATTCTTTGAATTTCATTACGTTTTTCATGAATATTATTTAAATTGCAAATGTAGACAGTTAAAAACAAATCTAATACTGTTCATCATGTATCATAAAACATTTACATAAAACCTAAAATATTGTAGTTCATGAAAATTCAACATTACGCAATCTTATGAGAGGAAGGTTATGAACATGAACCCCCCATAATCCTTGAAACTTCACCTTTTTTCTGTATGTAAGTTCAAAAAGCATTTTTTTTCAAAGGTGAGACACATGTACACATCACATTTGGTGCACTTCACCCTAACAATACACTTACATCCACTTGCACCTGCCTTTTTGAGACACAATGGTAGGCCAGTGGTAGGTCTGGGCCAGTATACTGGCTGTGGTGGCAGGTCTCCGATGTTGATTTAATCCATAATATAAATGCCATGGCAGTCCTTAACACTAATCAACGACTAATCAACATTATATCACTAGCATTAATGTTGTTATCGTTACAGCTTAACAGACTGCAGCTGGCCTTTGCTAGCTATCTAACCTATTATAATAAAGTCATTCCATTATTGCGCAGTGTTGCCATATGTTGCCAACACAGACATTTTATTGATTTTCCCAAAAACAATTTCTTTTTTTTTTTTTTTTGAGTGGTGAATATGTTATCATAACTTACCTGAGATGATGTTAACAATTTTTTTGTGAATGTGACATGGGCGGGTCCTTGTTTGTTACTGACGTTTTAGTTTGCTTTCAGCAACTACATACAAGAGACGGCAGTCTGTCAGAAAATCGCGCCACAGAAAAAAATTGCATGTCATGTGACTTAACCAAAGCACATCATTGGCTAAACTAAGGTCTTCTCTTACTAACAAAAAAAAAAAAAAAAAAAAAGAGAATGTTCTGTTAAAGAGACAGTGGCAAGTAAATGAACACAAAGTGTATGTTGCCATATGGCAACACTATGCGGTAGAGGGTTAAGGACGGAAAAAATGGTCGGCACACCCGGCGCATGGTCTAAAAGGGTTGTCCCTTTTAAACAACCCTTTACACTCTGGAGTCGGCAATTCTGGAGGTACAAATAAGAGTTATTATTATTAAAAACTGTGGAATGTCTTCTTTTATTTGTGTACACTCACAGTAAAAACAAAATGTTTTGCTTTTTGCAAAATAAAGAAAACTAACATGATGCGCAACCTGCCATCTCTATCTGAATGAAGTCCATTCGGATAGTCCTCAGAAAATGAACTGTAACTTAGAGAATACTTATCACACAAACATGAGACATATGTCCGACGAAATGCTGAAAAGTCAGGTTTTAAATAATACAAGTCAAATCAAAAATAAATATTCTCTGTTTATTTAATCTGTTTGCAAAAGAGAGAGATGTCAGTCGTTAAACACATCAAGCTTAGTCAGATTCATGTACATTGTTTTGAGACGCAGTGAGGAATAATTCTGGAAGAGCACTTTCAATTTCATTTTGATCGCGGATCAACTTGATCAAGCTGATGATTGTGAATGGTATGTTTTTTTATTCTTTAGTTCTTTATTCTAATAGCGATTTAGTGTCAGTGAATATTATAATACAGACATTTAGGCTCTATAATATAACAAATATAATACATAAAATGTCATAGAGGTAATATGAACGTTTGGATGATTTCTTTGGCCTGTTTTGAACAGATTATGAAGTGTTTACTGTGAAATAGTCTAGTGCCATATCAATGAAGCTTTTATTCACAATGAATAATGGAAATTCAGCTTTGCATCACAGAAATACATTGTATTTTAAAGTATATTAAAATAGAAAACCATTATTTTATATTGTAATAATATTTCACAGTATTGTTGTTTTTAAATGCAGGCTTGATGAGCACGAGACTTCTTTCAAAAAGCTCCTTTCTTTTTCTTTTATCTTACAGATTTGAGAATTATTGGCCCAGATATTGGCCCATATTGGACTGCATGCATATGATACTGAGATCACTGACTGGAAGCAGGACAGTTTTTTTTTTTTTTTTCAATAATTTTTTCTTTTTCTCAAGTGCATAGAAACACCAAATGCCAGGTATGTGATGTTCACATATATCTTTGAACAGGATTTATTTCCAGGTATAACTGTATAACTGTATGTGTCTTTGACTTTTAAATAAACTACAAACAAAAAATTATATTTTTCTTTTGTCATTGCATTCTTTCTTAGTTCACTCAGTCACATTCCTGACTGAATGGCTCATTATGCGGCTCATTAGGGGCAGGGTCTTAATGACCTCAGGTGTGAATCACAGCATTATTCATGAAGATTCACGCCTCCTTGTATATGGCCATCCTAAACAAAAAGTGTTTTAGAAATTTAAAATCAATACATTGTTTTATGTGTCAGAGTAGGCATAATGATTTTAATATCACTTTGAAACAAAAACTCTAGACTAAAATATACAGTTCCAAAAGGTCTTGTGAAAAATGTTTAATATGTTTTTTAGGCCTTATTTCAGTGACTTATTTAGTGTATTTACAGAAAACAACTTAAAGTATATTTTATGTGTACTTTAAGAACATAGCAAAATTAAAGCTGCAGGCAGCGATGAAAGGGCCCTCGCACCCGGGCTCACCGCCACCCGTTGGCCTTAGGAAAAGAGCGAATAGTGGGCGACATGCATGTAAGCGAGTAAATACAGGAGAATTATGGCAATTTCATTTAAAAGTGCCACACTTCCTGCTGCCAACAGGTGGCGCTTTGTCCGTAACCGAATATTGCGATATAGATGTGTTCAGGCCAGAAATATTATCAAATGTGTGAAGTTTGGAGCAGATTGGACATTATATGCCTAAGTTACAGCAGCTTCGTCTTTCATGGCGAAACATCAGATTTTGTCAGGCCGCCACATACACGCCATTCAGCGAAAACTCAAGATCTTTGATATTTATCATTGGTAAGGTCTTGAGATTAGACTGACAACATTTGATGTTGATCTGGTTAAATCTCTATGAGGAGTTAATCACAGTGTAAAACATGTCATTTCCTGTTGCCTGCAGGTAGCGCTATGACTGTAACTGAATATTGTTACGAAGATGTCGTTGATGAAGTTTGGAGCAGATCGGACATTGTTTGTCTGAGTTACAACAACTTCCTTTTTCATGGCGAAAACATCAAACTTTGTCAGGCCGCCACGGACACGCCCTTCTGTGAAAACTCTAGATCTTCGCAATTTAACGTCACAAAGGCCTTTAGATTAGACTGACCAAATATGACATTGATCTGATTAAAGTTCTAGGAGGAGTTCGTTAAAGTACAAAGTCTGGAAAATGCAAAAAACGGTGATTTCGCTCCAAGAGAATTTTTTGTAGGTACTGGGCTGATAAATGTGTGTATCGAATTTCAAAACCCTAGTGAAATGTAGCGAGTGGGGCTGTACGTTAGATGGCGCTATCGAGCCATTTTTCCACGCCCAATTCCGAAACCCATAACATACGTACATTTTCACCACTTCTGACACATGTGCAAAGTTTCATGAGTTTTCAAGCATGTTTAGGCCCTCTAAAATGTGATTTACTTTGGAGAAGAAGAATAATAATAAATATAGCTGCGAGCAGCGATGGCGGGCTCAAGCCCGGTGGCACCGCCACCCCGGTGGCTTCAGGGCAAGTGTGCCCAGCGGGCAATAGGCATTTAAAACGGTTAAACATCAAAGGACTATGTCAAATTCACTCCACATTTACTGCAATACAAGGTGCCGCTATAGAGCCCCTCCTCCCTGCCCATTTTCAAAGGATTACATGTGCCAAGTTTTTACATTATTCTGATGAATTTTGAAGCAAATCAGGTTAAAATAAGAGGGTGATCTCAATGTATGCTGAGAGTTACACATTTTCTGCTTCCAGTTGGTGGCGCTATGACTTTGAATCACAATAGTCACATCCATTTGATCAGCCTTGTACAACGAAAACTAAACCGAAGTTTCATCAAAATCAATTAATGTATGCAGAAGTTATAACACTTTGTTTCCCTTTTCTTGCCATAAATTTGTTGCCTCGCCACGGCCAAACCGTTTGAGATATCCAAAATCCGTTTGCAATTAAACAACTTCAGTGTGTTAGCAACAAGTTAAAAAAAAGCTTTGTGTAAATTGGATAAACCCTGTAGGAGTAGTAGTATAAAATTCATAGCCTGTTTTTTAAAAAAATTAACATTCAAATAAAAATAGCCGACTTCCTGTTGGTTGGAGCTAATGAATGTAAATTAGAAAATTGTCCGGCTTGATGAGAGCAATATGTGTACCAAGTTTGGTGATTGTAGGAAAAATTAACCCCCCCACTTTTGTCAAAAGGTGGCGCTACTGAGCCCCTCCACCACGCTCATTTCTATGACTTTGTCCATGTCTACTGGTTGACAATATTGATGTGTGTGTCGAGTTTCATGCAATTTGAAGCATGTTAAGAGTCTCAAAAGCTTCCAAAACTAATATTAAAGTTTGATGCATTGCCATGGCAACAGTGTTTGTGATATCACTATTTTTTTCAAAGGTCTACATTCACCATGTCTTGACATTATTCTGGTGAAGTTTGAAGCAAATCGGATAAAAATAAGATGGTGATCCTGTCATAGGTCTACATCTGCTGTGTATTGACATTACACTGATAAAGTTTGAAGAAAATCATGCAGTCTGAAGTCGGCTTCAGACAACCCCTATAAAAATTCTAGACCAAATGATTTACTTTTATTTGTGCAAACTCCACAATGCTCTGAAATAACTAATCCAGCCATAATGTGAATGTCTGTGATTGCTGATGTTGTATAATACTCACACTTCTATTCATGTGTTTTTTGACCTCCATGAGCTGTTGTTTGTGCACCAATCTTATGCACCAAAAGCATGCATTCATTTAATTTAATATGTGTGGTATAAGATAAAAAATAAAATGGAAAAATAATAAATAATAAATAGAGCCAAATCACAGAACCTGCAAAGACAATTTTAATGTCAATCTCAGGTATTAATAAGGTTCATGTATTGAATTTTCTGCTCACTTATGCATGTTTATTTTAAACAGCCACTTTCATAATCATGTGAAATTTTACTGAAACAGGGTTTTTTAATAAATTTGAATTATATCAGTAAATAAATAATTCAAAAATTCTCATTGTAATTGTTAAAAATAAATAACTCAATATTTTGAAAAAAATAAGACTGTAAAGCACACATATGCATACACAGAGAGAGAAAAAGATATATATAGACAGTGTGACACAGACATAGACTCACACACAGACATCCATTATCCGTTTTCAATTTAACATCTTCAATGTCTTAGCAACATGTAAAAAAATGTTTGGTCTGAATGGAATAAACTCCCTAGAAGTAGTAGTTTAAAATTCAGAGCCTGTTTAGTCAAAAAATCCACATTCAAACCAAAATAGCAGACTTCCTGTTGGTCGGAATGACTGTAAATTAGAAAATTATCCGGCTTAATGAGAACAATAAGTGTACCGAGTTTGGTGACTGTAGGTTAAACTAACCCCCCCACTTTTGTCAAAAGGTGGCGCTATAGAGGCGTGCTCCCCGCCCGTTTCTACAGTTTTGCCCATGTCTGCTGGTTGATATCTCTGATGTGTGCATTGAGTTTCATGCAATTTGAAGCATGTTAAGAGTCTCAAAAGCTTCCAAAACTAATATTAAAGTTTGATGCATTGCCATGGCAACAGTGTTTGTGATATCACTATTTTTTTCAAAGGTCTACATTCACCATGTCTTGACATTATTCTGGTGAAGTTTGAAGCAAATCGGATAAAAATAAGATGGTGATCTCAAAGCATTTTGAAAGTGACACACTTCTTGCTGCTAGTTGGTGGCGCTATAACTTTGACTCACAATAGTCACATCCATGTGATCGGACTACTACAACAAACACACTCGTGAAGTTTCATAAAGATCAATCAATGTATGCAGAAGTTATAACACACTTCCTGTTTCCCTTTTCTCGCCATAAATTTGTTGCAATTTTTCATCATCGATGTCTTGACTTCATGGTGACTGAGTTTGGTGGTGATCGGAATAATCTCCTAGGAGGAGTATATCAAATTCCAGAGCATGCGTTTTTCAAACAACCCTTAATAGCTGACTTCCTGTTGGCGTGGCGTTTAACTTAGAGCACGAAAGTTGTTCGGCCCGATGAGGTCTATATGTGTACTGAGTTTCATACTAATACATGCAAGCGTGTTTAATATATGGACAAAATTTTCAGACTCTTTTCAAGGGGGCGCTGTCGAGCCCCCCTGCCACGCCCGGGTACCAGCCTCTGCGGCGTCCTAATGGCCGCGGATTCCAATGTGTGTGCCAATTTTCAAGAGTTTTTGAGCATGTTAAGGCCCCCAAAAAGCCCCGGAAGACGGAAAAAAATAAATAATAAAAAAAAAATAATAATAAATATAGCTGCGAGCAGCGATGGCGGGCCCAAGCCCGGTGGCACCGCCACCCCGGTGGCTTCAGGGCAACTGTGCACAGCGGGCAATAGGCACTTAAAACGGTTAAACATCAAAGGACTATGTCAAATTCACTCCACATTTACTGCACTACAAGGTGCTGCTATAGACCCCTTCCTCCCTGCCCATTTTCAAAGGATTACATGTGCCAAGTTTTAACATTATTCTGATGAATTTTGAAGCAAATCAGGTAAAAATAAGAGGGTGATCTCAATGTATGCTGAAAGTGACACATTTTCTGCTTCCAGTTGGTGGCGCTATGACTTTGAATCACAATAGTCAAATCCATGTGATCAGCCTTGTACAACGAAGACTAAGCCAAAGTTTCATCAAAATCAATTAATGTATGCAGAAGTTATAACACTTTGTTTCCCTTTTCTTGCCATAAATTCGTTGCCTCGCCACGGCCAAACCGTTTGAGATATCCAAAATCCGTTTGCAATAAAACAACTTCAATGTGTTAGCAACAAGTTAAAAAAAGCTTGGTGTAAATTGGATAAACCCTGTAGGAGTAGTAGTATAAAATTCATAGCCTGTTTTTTCAAAAAATTAACATTCAAACCAAAATAGCTGACTTCCTGTTGGTCGGAGCTAATGAATGTAAATTAGAAAATTGTCCGGCTTGATGAGAATAATATGTGTACCGAGTTTGGTGACTGTAGGAAAAACTAACCCCCCCACTTTTGTCAAAAGGTGGCGCTACTGAGCCCCTCCACCACGCCCATTTCTATGGCTTTGTCCATGTCTACTGGTTGACAATATTGATGTGTGTGTCGAGTTTCATGCAATTTGAAGCATGTTAAGAGCCTCAAAAACACTCAAGAATATTATTACAGTTTGACCTGTTGCCATGGCAACAATATTTCAAATATCAAAAATCCTGTCATAGGTCTACATCTGCTGTGTATTGACATTACACTGATGAAGTTTGAAGCAAATCAGGTAAAAATAAGAGGGTGATCTCAAAGCATTTTAAAAGTGATACACTTCTTGCTGCCATTTGGTGGCGCTATAACTTTGACTCACAATAGTTACATCCATGTGATCAGACTACTACAACCAACACACTCCTGAAGTTTCATAAACATCAATCAATGTATGCAGAAGTTATAACACATTTCCTGTTTCCCTTTTCTCGCCATAAATTCGTTGCCTCGCCACGGCCAAACCGTTTGAGATATCCAAAATCCGTTTGCAATTAAACAACTTCAATGTGTTCGCAACAAGTTAAAAAAAGCTTGGTGTAAATTGGATAAACCCTGTAGGAGTAGTAGTATAAAATTCATAGCCTGTTTTTTCAAAAAATTAACATTCAAACCAAAATAGCTGACTTCCTGTTGGTCGGAGCTAATGAATGTAAATTAGAAAATTGTCCGGCTTGATGAGAATAATATGTGTACCGAGTTTGGTGACTGTAGGAAAAACTAACCCCCCCACTTTTGTCAAAAGGTGGCGCTACTGAGCCCCTCCACCACGCCCATTTCTATGGCTTTGTCCATGTCTACTGGTTGACAATATTGATGTGTGTGTCGAGTTTCATGCAATTTGAAGCATGTTAAGAGCCTCAAAAACACTCAAGAATATTATTACAGTTTGACCTGTTGCCATGGCAACAATATTTCAAATATCAAAAATCCTGTCATAGGTCTACATCTGCTGTGTATTGACATTACACTGATGAAGTTTGAAGCAAATCAGGTAAAAATAAGAGGGTGATCTCAAAACATTTCAAAAAGTGATACACTTCCTGCTGCCAGTTGGTGGCGCTATAACTTTGACTCACAATAGTCACATCCATGTGATCAGACTCCTATAACGAACACACTCGTGAAGTTTCATAAAGATCAATATATGTATTAAGACGTTATAACACATTTCCTGTTTCCTTTTTCTCGCCATAAATTCGTTGCCTCGCCACGGCCAAACCGTTCGAGATATCAAAAATCCCCTGGCAATTTTTAATCATCAGTGTCTTGACTTCATGCTGACCGAGTTTGGTGGCGATCGGATTAATCGTCTAGGAGGAGTATATCAAATTCCAGAGCATGCGTTTTTCAAACAACCCTTAATAGCTGACTTCCTGTTGGCGTGGCGATTAACTTAGAGCGCGAAAGTTGTTCGGCCCGATGAGGTCTATATGTGTACCGAGTTTCATACTAATACGTGCAAGCATGTTTAATATATGGACCAAATTTTCAGTTTTTCAAGGGGGCGCTGTCGAGCCCCCCTGCCACGCCCGGGTACCAGCCTCTCCGGCGTCCTAATGGCCGCGGATTCCAATGTGTGTGCCAATTTTCAAGAGTTTTTGAGCATGTTAAGGCCCCCAAAAAGCCCCGGAAGACGAAAAAAAAAAAAAATAATAATAAATAAATAAAATAATAAATATAGCTGCGAGCAGCGATGGCGGGCCCAAGCCCGGTGGCACCGCCACCTCGGTGGCTTCAGGGCAACTGTGCACAGCGGGCAATAGGCACTTAAAACGGTTAAACATCAAAGGACTATGTCAAATTCACTCCACATTTACTGCACTACAAGGTGCCGCTATAGAGCCCCTCCTCCCTGCCCATTTTCAAAGGATTACATGTGCCAAGTTTTAACATTATTCTGATGAATTTTGAAGCAAATCAGGTAAAAATAAGAGGGTGATCTCAATGTATGCTGAAAGTGACACATTTTCTGCTTCCAGTTGGTGGCGCTATGACTTTGAATCACAATAGTCAAATCCATGTGATCAGCCTTGTACAACGAAGACTAAGCCAAAGTTTCATCAAAATCAATTAATGTATGCAGAAGTTATAACACTTTGTTTCCCTTTTCTTGCCATAAATTCGTTGCCTCGCCACGGCCAAACCGTTTGAGATATCCAAAATCCGTTTGCAATTAAACAACTTCAATGTGTTAGCAACAAGTTAAAAAAAGCTTGGTGTAAATTGGATAAACCCTGTAGGAGTAGTAGTATAAAATTCATAGCCTGTTTTTTCAAAAAATTAACATTCAAACCAAAATAGCTGACTTCCTGTTGGTCGGAGCTAATGAATGTAAATTAGAAAATTGTCCGGCTTGATGAGAATAATATGTGTACCGAGTTTGGTGACTGTAGGAAAAACTAACCCCCCCACTTTTGTCAAAAGGTGGCGCTACTGAGCCCCTCCACCACGCCCATTTCTATGGCTTTGTCCATGTCTACTGGTTTGACAATATTGATGTGTGTGTCGAGTTTCATGCAATTTGAAGCATGTTAAGAGCCTCAAAAACACTCAAGAATATTATTACAGTTTGACCTGTTGCCATGGCAACAATATTTCAAATATCAAAAATCCTGTCATAGGTCTACATCTGCTGTGTATTGACATTACACTGATGAAGTTTGAAGCAAATCAGGTAAAAATAAGAGGGTGATCTCAAAGCATTTTAAAAGTGATACACTTCTTGCTGCCATTTGGTGGCGCTATAACTTTGACTCACAATAGTTACATCCATGTGATCAGACTACTACAACCAACACACTCCTGAAGTTTCATAAACATCAATCAATGTATGCAGAAGTTATAACACATTTCCTGTTTCCCTTTTCTCGCCATAAATTTGTTGCCTCGCCACGGCCAAACCGTTTGAGATATCCAAAATCCGTTTGCAATTAAACAACTTCAATGTGTTCGCAACAAGTTAAAAAAAGCTTGGTGTAAATTGGATAAACCCTGTAGGAGTAGTAGTATAAAATTCATAGCCTGTTTTTCAAAAAATTAACATTCAAACCAAAATAGCTGACTTCCTGTTGGTCGGAGCTAATGAATGTAAATTAGAAAATTGTCCGGCTTGATGAGAATAATATGTGTACCGAGTTTGGTGACTGTAGGAAAAACTAACCCCCACTTTTGTCAAAAGGTGGCGCTACTGAGCCCCTCCACCACGCCCATTTCTATGGCTTTGTCCATGTCTACTGGTTGACAATATTGATGTGTGTGTCGAGTTTCATGCAATTTGAAGCATGTTAAGAGCCTCAAAAACACTCAAGAATATTATTACAGTTTGACCTGTTGCCATGGCAACAATATTTCAAATATCAAAAATCCTGTCATAGGTCTACATCTGCTGTGTATTGACATTACACTGATGAAGTTTGAAGCAAATCAGGTAAAAATAAGAGGGTGATCTCAAAACATTTCAAAAAGTGATACACTTCCTGCTGCCAGTTGGTGGCGCTATAACTTTGACTCACAATAGTCACATCCATGTGATCAGACTCCTATAACGAACACACTCGTGAAGTTTCATAAAGATCAATATATGTATTAAGACGTTATAACACATTTCCTGTTTCCTTTTTCTCGCCATAAATTCGTTGCCTCGCCACGGCCAAACCGTTCGAGATATCAAAAATCCCCTGGCAATTTTTAATCATCAGTGTCTTGACTTCATGCTGACCGAGTTTGGTGGCGATCGGATTAATCGTCTAGGAGGAGTATATCAAATTCCAGAGCATGCGTTTTTCAAACAACCCTTAATAGCTGACTTCCTGTTGGCGTGGCGATTAACTTAGAGCGCGAAAGTTGTTCGGCCCGATGAGGTCTATATGTGTACCGAGTTTCATACTAATACGTGCAAGCATGTTTAATATATGGACCAAATTTTCAGACTTTTTTCAAGGGGGCGCTGTCGAGCCCCCCTGCCACGCCCGGGTACCAGCCTCTCCGGCGT
Source organism: Chanodichthys erythropterus (assembly GCF_024489055.1). NCBI lineage: Eukaryota > Metazoa > Chordata > Actinopteri > Cypriniformes > Xenocyprididae > Chanodichthys > Chanodichthys erythropterus. Next base: position 24,000,888 of record NC_090221.1, on the reverse strand, counting down.
CCTAATGGCCGCGGATTCCAATGTGTGTGCCAATTTTCAAGAGTTTTTGAGCATGTTAAGGCCCCCAAAAAGCCCCGGAAGACGGAAAAAAAAAAAAAAAAATAAAAATAAAAATAATAATAATCCTTAGAAGAACAAGAGGGCCCTGCGCGAATTTTCGCTTGGGCCCTAAATATAGCTGCGAGCAGCGATGGCGGGCCCAAGCCCGGTGGCACCGCCACCCCGGTGGCTTCAGGGCAACTGTGCACAGCGGGCAATAGGCACTTAAAACGGTTAAACATCAAAGGACTATGTCAAATTCACTCCACATTTACTGCACTACAAGGTGCCGCTATAGAGCCCCTCCTCCCTGCCCATTTTCAAAGGATTACATGTGCCAAGTTTTAACATTATTCTGATGAATTTTGAAGCAAATCAGGTAAAAATAAGAGGGTGATCTCAATGTATGCTGAAAGTGACACATTTTCTGCTTCCAGTTGGTGGCGCTATGACTTTGAATCACAATAGTCAAATCCATGTGATCAGCCTTGTACAACGAAGACTAAGCCAAAGTTTCATCAAAATCAATTAATGTATGCAGAAGTTATAACACTTTGTTTCCCTTTTCTTGCCATAAATTCGTTGCCTCGCCACGGCCAAACCGTTTGAGATATCCAAAATCCGTTTGCAATTAAACAACTTCAATGTGTTAGCAACAAGTTAAAAAAAGCTTGGTGTAAATTGGATAAACCCTGTAGGAGTAGTAGTATAAAATTCATAGCCTGTTTTTTCAAAAAATTAACATTCAAACCAAAATAGCTGACTTCCTGTTGGTCGGAGCTAATGAATGTAAATTAGAAAATTGTCCGGCTTGATGAGAATAATATGTGTACCGAGTTTGGTGACTGTAGGAAAAACTAACCCCCACTTTTGTCAAAAGGTGGCGCTACTGAGCCCCTCCACCACGCCCATTTCTATGGCTTTGTCCATGTCTACTGGTTGACAATATTGATGTGTGTGTCGAGTTTCATGCAATTTGAAGCATGTTAAGAGCCTCAAAAACACTCAAGAATATTATTACAGTTTGACCTGTTGCCATGGCAACAATATTTCAAATATCAAAAATCCTGTCATAGGTCTACATCTGCTGTGTATTGACATTACACTGATGAAGTTTGAAGCAAATCAGGTAAAAATAAGAGGGTGATCTCAAAGCATTTTAAAAGTGATACACTTCTTGCTGCCATTTGGTGGCGCTATAACTTTGACTCACAATAGTTACATCCATGTGATCAGACTACTACAACCAACACACTCCTGAAGTTTCATAAACATCAATCAATGTATGCAGAAGTTATAACACATTTCCTGTTTCCCTTTTCTCGCCATAAATTCGTTGCCTCGCCACGGCCAAACCGTTTGAGATATCCAAAATCCGTTTGCAATTAAACAACTTCAATGTGTTCGCAACAAGTTAAAAAAAGCTTGGTGTAAATTGGATAAACCCTGTAGGAGTAGTAGTATAAAATTCATAGCCTGTTTTTTCAAAAAATTAACATTCAAACCAAAATAGCTGACTTCCTGTTGGTCGGAGCTAATGAATGTAAATTAGAAAATTGTCCGGCTTGATGAGAATAATATGTGTACCGAGTTTGGTGACTGTAGGAAAAACTAACCCCCACTTTTGTCAAAAGGTGGCGCTACTGAGCCCCTCCACCACGCCCATTTCTATGGCTTTGTCCATGTCTACTGGTTGACAATATTGAAGTGTGTGTCGAGTTTCATGCAATTTGAAGCATGTTAAGAGCCTCAAAAACACTCAAGAATATTATTACAGTTTGACCTGTTGCCATGGCAACAATATTTCAAATATCAAAAATCCTGTCATAGGTCTACATCTGCTGTGTATTGACATTACACTGATGAAGTTTGAAGCAAATCAGGTAAAAATAAGAGGGTGATCTCAAAACATTTCAAAAAGTGATACACTTCCTGCTGCCAGTTGGTGGCGCTATAACTTTGACTCACAATAGTCACATCCATGTGATCAGACTCCTATAACGAACACACTCGTGAAGTTTCATAAAGATCAATATATGTATTAAGACGTTATAACACATTTCCTGTTTCCTTTTTCTCGCCATAAATTCGTTGCCTCGCCACGGCCAAACCGTTCGAGATATCAAAAATCCCCTGGCAATTTTTAATCATCAGTGTCTTGACTTCATGCTGACCGAGTTTGGTGGCGATCGGATTAATCGTCTAGGAGGAGTATATCAAATTCCAGAGCATGCGTTTTTCAAACAACCCTTAATAGCTGACTTCCTGTTGGCGTGGCGATTAACTTAGAGCGCGAAAGTTGTTCGGCCCGATGAGGTCTATATGTGTACCGAGTTTCATACTAATACGTGCAAGCATGTTTAATATATGGACCAAATTTTCAGACTTTTTTCAAGGGGGCGCTGTCGAGCCCCCCTGCCACGCCCGGGTACCAGCCTCTCCGGCGTCCTAATGGCCGCGGATTCCAATGTGTGTGCCAATTTTCAAGAGTTTTTGAGCATGTTAAGGCCCCCAAAAAGCCCCGGAAGACGGAAAAAAAAATAATAAAAAAAAAAAAAAATAAATAATAAATATAGCTGCGAGCAGCGATGGCGGGCCCAAGCCCGGTGGCACCGCCACCTCGGTGGCTTCAGGGCAACTGTGCACAGCGGGCAATAGGCACTTAAAACGGTTAAACATCAAAGGACTATGTCAAATTCACTCCACATTTACTGCACTACAAGGTGCCGCTATAGAGCCCCTCCTCCCTGCCCATTTTCAAAGGATTACATGTGCCAAGTTTTAACATTATTCTGATGAATTTTGAAGCAAATCAGGTAAAAATAAGAGGGTGATCTCAATGTATGCTGAAAGTGACACATTTTCTGCTTCCAGTTGGTGGCGCTATGACTTTGAATCACAATAGTCAAATCCATGTGATCAGCCTTGTACAACGAAGACTAAGCCAAAGTTTCATCAAAATCAATTAATGTATGCAGAAGTTATAACACTTTGTTTCCCTTTTCTTGCCATAAATTCGTTGCCTCGCCACGGCCAAACCGTTTGAGATATCCAAAATCCGTTTGCAATTAAACAACTTCAATGTGTTAGCAACAAGTTAAAAAAAGCTTGGTGTAAATTGGATAAACCCTGTAGGAGTAGTAGTATAAAATTCATAGCCTGTTTTTTCAAAAAATTAACATTCAAACCAAAATAGCTGACTTCCTGTTGGTCGGAGCTAATGAATGTAAATTAGAAAATTGTCCGGCTTGATGAGAATAATATGTGTACCGAGTTTGGTGACTGTAGGAAAAACTAACCCCCACTTTTGTCAAAAGGTGGCGCTACTGAGCCCCTCCACCACGCCCATTTCTATGGCTTTGTCCATGTCTACTGGTTTGACAATATTGATGTGTGTGTCGAGTTTCATGCAATTTGAAGCATGTTAAGAGCCTCAAAAACACTCAAGAATATTATTACAGTTTGACCTGTTGCCATGGCAACAATATTTCAAATATCAAAAATCCTGTCATAGGTCTACATCTGCTGTGTATTGACATTACACTGATGAAGTTTGAAGCAAATCAGGTAAAAATAAGAGGGTGATCTCAAAGCATTTTAAAAGTGATACACTTCTTGCTGCCATTTGGTGGCGCTATAACTTTGACTCACAATAGTTACATCCATGTGATCAGACTACTACAACCAACACACTCCTGAAGTTTCATAAACATCAATCAATGTATGCAGAAGTTATAACACATTTCCTGTTTCCCTTTTCTCGCCATAAATTTGTTGCCTCGCCACGGCCAAACCGTTTGAGATATCCAAAATCCGTTTGCAATTAAACAACTTCAATGTGTTCGCAACAAGTTAAAAAAGCTTGGTGTAAATTGGATAAACCCTGTAGGAGTAGTAGTATAAAATTCATAGCCTGTTTTTTCAAAAAATTAACATTCAAACCAAAATAGCTGACTTCCTGTTGGTCGGAGCTAATGAATGTAAATTAGAAAATTGTCCGGCTTGATGAGAATAATATGTGTACCGAGTTTGGTGACTGTAGGAAAAACTAACCCCCACTTTTGTCAAAAGGTGGCGCTACTGAGCCCCTCCACCACGCCCATTTCTATGGCTTTGTCCATGTCTACTGGTTGACAATATTGATGTGTGTGTCGAGTTTCATGCAATTTGAAGCATGTTAAGAGCCTCAAAAACACTCAAGAATATTATTACAGTTTGACCTGTTGCCATGGCAACAATATTTCAAATATCAAAAATCCTGTCATAGGTCTACATCTGCTGTGTATTGACATTACACTGATGAAGTTTGAAGCAAATCAGGTAAAAATAAGAGGGTGATCTCAAAACATTTCAAAAAGTGATACACTTCCTGCTGCCAGTTGGTGGCGCTATAACTTTGACTCACAATAGTCACATCCATGTGATCAGACTCCTATAACGAACACACTCGTGAAGTTTCATAAAGATCAATATATGTATTAAGACGTTATAACACATTTCCTGTTTCCTTTTTCTCGCCATAAATTCGTTGCCTCGCCACGGCCAAACCGTTCGAGATATCAAAAATCCCCTGGCAATTTTTAATCATCAGTGTCTTGACTTCATGCTGACCGAGTTTGGTGGCGATCGGATTAATCGTCTAGGAGGAGTATATCAAATTCCAGAGCATGCGTTTTTCAAACAACCCTTAATAGCTGACTTCCTGTTGGCGTGGCGATTAACTTAGAGCGCGAAAGTTGTTCGGCCCGATGAGGTCTATATGTGTACCGAGTTTCATACTAATACGTGCAAGCATGTTTAATATATGGACCAAATTTTCAGACTTTTTTCAAGGGGGCGCTGTCGAGCCCCCCTGCCACGCCCGGGTACCAGCCTCTCCGGCGTCCTAATGGCCGCGGATTCCAATGTGTGTGCCAATTTTCAAGAGTTTTTGAGCATGTTAAGGCCCCCAAAAAGCCCCGGAAGACGGAAAAAAAAAAAAAAAATAAATAAAAAAATAAAAAAATAAAAATAATAATCCTTAGAAGAACAAGAGGGCCCTGCGCGAATTTTCGCTTGGGCCCTAATAATCCTTAGAAGAACAAGAGGGCCCTGCGCGAATTTTCGCTTGGGCCCTAATAAGGGTGATCTCAAAGCATTTTAAAAGTGATACACTTCTTGCTGCCATTTGGTGGCGCTATAACTTTGACTCACAATAGTCACATCCATGTGATCAGACTACTACAACCAACACACTCCTGAAGTTTCATAAACATCAATCAATGTATGCAGAAGTTATAACACATTTCCTGTTTCCCTTTTCTCGCCATAAATTCGTTGCCTCGCCACGGCCAAACCGTTTGAGGTATCCAAAATCCGTTTGCAATTAAACAACTTCAATGTGTTCGCAACAAGTTAAAAAAAGCTTGGTGTAAATTGGATAAACCCTGTAGGAGTAGTAGTATAAAATTCATAGCCTGTTTTTTCAAAAAATTAACATTCAAAAAAATAGCCGACTTCCTGTTGGTCGGAGCTAATGAATGTAAATTAGAAAATTGTCCGGCTTGATGAGAACAATATGTGTACCGAGTTTGGTGACTGTAGGAAAAACTAACCCCCACTTTTGTCAAAAGGTGGCGCTACTGAGCCCCTCCACCACGCCCATTTCTATGGCTTTGTCCATGTCTACTGGTTGACAATATTGATGTGTGTGTCGAGTTTCATGCAATTTGAAGCATGTTAAGAGCCTCAAAAACACTCAAGAATATTATTACAGTTTGACCTGTTGCCATGGCAACAATATTTCAAATATCAAAAATCCTGTCATAGGTCTACATCTGCTGTGTATTGCCATTACATTGATGAAGTTTGAAGCAAATCAGGTAAAAATAAGAGGGTGATCTCAAAGCATTTCAAAAAGTGATACACTTCCTGCTGCCAGTTGGTGGCGCTATAACTTTGACTCACAATAGTCACATCCATGTGATCAGACTACTACAACCAACACACTCGTGAAGTTTCATAAAGATCAATATATGTATGCAGATGTTATAACACATTTCCTGTTTCCTTTTTCTCGCCATAAATTCGTTGCCTCGCCACGGCCAAACCGTTCGAGATATCAAAAATCCCCTGGCAATTTTTAATCATCAGTGTCTTGACTTCATGCTGACCGAGTTTGGTGGCGATCGGATTAATCGTCTAGGAGGAGTATATCAAATTCCAGAGCATGCGTTTTTCAAACAACCCTTAATAGATGACTTCCTGTTTGTGTGGCGATTAACTTAGAGCGCGAAAGTTGTTCGGCCCGATGAGGTCTATATGTGTACCGAGTTTCATACTAATACGTGCAAGCATGTTTATTATATGGACCAAATTTTCAGACTTTTTTCAAGGGGGCGCTGTCGAGCCCCCCTGCCACGCCCGGGTACCAGCCTCTCCGGCGTCCTAATGGCCGCGGATTCCAATGTGTGTGCCAATTTTCAAGAGTTTTTGAGCATGTTAAGGCCCCCAAAAAGCCCCGGAAGACGGAAAAAATAAATAAATAAATAAATAATATAGCTGCGAGCAGCGATGGCGGGCCCAAGCCCGGTGGCACCGCCACCCCGGTGGCTTCAGGGCAACTGTGCACAGCGGGCAATAGGCACTTAAAACGGTTAAACATCAAAGGACTATGTCAAATTCACTCCACATTTACTGCACTACAAGGTGCCGCTATAGAGCCCCTCCTCCCTGCCCATTTTCAAAGGATTACATGTGCCAAGTTTTAACATTATTCTGATGAATTTTGAAGCAAATCAGGTAAAAATAAGAGGGTGATCTCAATGTATGCTGAAAGTGACACATTTTCTGCTTCCAGTTGGTGGCGCTATGACTTTGAATCACAATAGTCAAATCCATGTGATCAGCCTTGTACAACGAAGACTAAGCCAAAGTTTCATCAAAATCAATTAATGTATGCAGAAGTTATAACACTTTGTTTCCCTTTTCTTGCCATAAATTCGTTGCCTCGCCACGGCCAAACCGTTTGAGATATCCAAAATCCGTTTGCAATTAAACAACTTCAATGTGTTAGCAACAAGTTAAAAAAGCTTGGTGTAAATTGGATAAACCCTGTAGGAGTAGTAGTATAAAATTCATAGCCTGTTTTTTCAAAAAATTAACATTCAAACCAAAATAGCTGACTTCCTGTTGGTCGGAGCTAATGAATGTAAATTAGAAAATTGTCCGGCTTGATGAGAATAATATGTGTACCGAGTTTGGTGACTGTAGGAAAAACTAACCCCCACTTTTGTCAAAAGGTGGCGCTACTGAGCCCCTCCACCACGCCCATTTCTATGGCTTTGTCCATGTCTACTGGTTGACAATATTGATGTGTGTGTCGAGTTTCATGCAATTTGAAGCATGTTAAGAGCCTCAAAAACACTCAAGAATATTATTACAGTTTGACCTGTTGCCATGGCAACAATATTTCAAATATCAAAAATCCTGTCATAGGTCTACATCTGCTGTGTATTGACATTACACTGATGAAGTTTGAAGCAAATCAGGTAAAAATAAGAGGGTGATCTCAAAGCATTTTAAAAGTGATACACTTCTTGCTGCCATTTGGTGGCGCTATAACTTTGACTCACAATAGTTACATCCATGTGATCAGACTACTACAACCAACACACTCCTGAAGTTTCATAAACATCAATCAATGTATGCAGAAGTTATAACACATTTCCTGTTTCCCTTTTCTCGCCATAAATTCGTTGCCTCGCCACAGCCAAACCGTTTGAGATATCCAAAATCCGTTTGCAATTAAACAACTTCAATGTGTTCGCAACAAGTTAAAAAAAGCTTGGTGTAAATTGGATAAACCCTGTAGGAGTAGTAGTATAAAATTCATAGCCTGTTTTTTCAAAAAATTAACATTCAAACCAAAATAGCTGACTTCCTGTTGGTCGGAGCTAATGAATGTAAATTAGAAAATTGTCCGGCTTGATGAGAATAATATGTGTACCGAGTTTGGTGACTGTAGGAAAAACTAACCCCCCACTTTTGTCAAAAGGTGGCGCTACTGAGCCCCTCCACCACGCCCATTTCTATGGCTTTGTCCATGTCTACTGGTTGACAATATTGATGTGTGTGTCGAGTTTCATGCAATTTGAAGCATGTTAAGAGCCTCAAAAACACTCAAGAATATTATTACAGTTTGACCTGTTGCCATGGCAACAATATTTCAAATATCAAAAATCCTGTCATAGGTCTACATCTGCTGTGTATTGCCATTACATTGATGAAGTTTGAAGCAAATCAGGTAAAAATAAGAGGGTGATCTCAAAACATTTCAAAAAGTGATACACTTCCTGCTGCCAGTTGGTGGCGCTATAACTTTGACTCACAATAGTCACATCCATGTGATCAGACTCCTATAACGAACACACTCGTGAAGTTTCATAAAGATCAATATATGTATTAAGACGTTATAACACATTTCCTGTTTCCTTTTTCTCGCCATAAATTCGTTGCCTCGCCACGGCCAAACCGTTCGAGATATCAAAAATCCCCTGGCAATTTTTAATCATCAGTGTCTTGACTTCATGCTGACCGAGTTTGGTGGCGATCGGATTAATCGTCTAGGAGGAGTATATCAAATTCCAGAGCATGCGTTTTTCAAACAACCCTTAATAGCTGACTTCCTGTTGGCGTGGCGATTAACTTAGAGCGCGAAAGTTGTTCGGCCCGATGAGGTCTATATGTGTACCGAGTTTCATACTAATACGTGCAAGCATGTTTAATATATGGACCAAATTTTCAGACTTTTTTCAAGGGGGCGCTGTCGAGCCCCCCTGCCACGCCCGGGTACCAGCCTCTCCGGCGTCCTAATGGCCGCGGATTCCAATGTGTGTGCCAATTTTCAAGAGTTTTTGAGCATGTTAAGGCCCCCAAAAAGCCCTGGAAGACGAAAAAAAAAAAAAATAAATAAAATAAAATATAGCTGCGAGCAGCGATGGCGGGCCCAAGCCCGGTGGCACCGCCACCCCGGTGGCTTCAGGGCAACTGTGCACAGCGGGCAATAGGCACTTAAAACGGTTAAACATCAAAGGACTATGTCAAATTCACTCCACATTTACTGCACTACAAGGTGCCGCTATAGAGCCCCTCCTCCCTGCCCATTTTCAAAGGATTACATGTGCCAAGTTTTAACATTATTCTGATGAATTTTGAAGCAAATCAGGTAAAAATAAGAGGGTGATCTCAATGTATGCTGAAAGTGACACATTTTCTGCTTCCAGTTGGTGGCGCTATGACTTTGAATCACAATAGTCAAATCCATGTGATCAGCCTTGTACAACGAAGACTAAGCCAAAGTTTCATCAAAATCAATTAATGTATGCAGAAGTTATAACACTTTGTTTCCCTTTTCTTGCCATAAATTCGTTGCCTCGCCACGGCCAAACCGTTTGAGATATCCAAAATCCGTTTGCAATTAAACAACTTCAATGTGTTCGCAACAAGTTAAAAAAAGCTTGGTGTAAATTGGATAAACCCTGTAGGAGTAGTAGTATAAAATTCATAGCCTGTTTTTTCAAAAAATTAACATTCAAACCAAAATAGCTGACTTCCTGTTGGTCGGAGCTAATGAATGTAAATTAGAAAATTGTCCGGCTTGATGAGAATAATATGTGTACCGAGTTTGGTGACTGTAGGAAAAACTAACCCCCACTTTTGTCAAAAGGTGGCGCTACTGAGCCCCTCCACCACGCCCATTTCTATGGCTTTGTCCATGTCTACTGGTTGACAATATTGATGTGTGTGTCGAGTTTCATGCAATTTGAAGCATGTTAAGAGCCTCAAAAACACTCAAGAATATTATTACAGTTTGACCTGTTGCCATGGCAACAATATTTCAAATATCAAAAATCCTGTCATAGGTCTACATCTGCTGTGTATTGACATTACACTGATGAAGTTTGAAGCAAATCAGGTAAAAATAAGAGGGTGATCTCAAAACATTTCAAAAAGTGATACACTTCCTGCTGCCAGTTGGTGGCGCTATAACTTTGACTCACAATAGTCACATCCATGTGATCAGACTCCTATAACGAACACACTCGTGAAGTTTCATAAAGATCAATATATGTATTAAGACGTTATAACACATTTCCTGTTTCCTTTTTCTCGCCATAAATTCGTTGCCTCGCCACGGCCAAACCGTTCGAGATATCAAAAATCCCCTGGCAATTTTTAATCATCAGTGTCTTGACTTCATGCTGACCGAGTTTGGTGGCGATCGGATTAATCGTCTAGGAGGAGTATATCAAATTCCAGAGCATGCGTTTTTCAAACAACCCTTAATAGCTGACTTCCTGTTGGCGTGGCGATTAACTTAGAGCGCGAAAGTTGTTCGGCCCGATGAGGTCTATATGTGTACCGAGTTTCATACTAATACGTGCAAGCATGTTTAATATATGGACCAAATTTTCAGACTTTTTCAAGGGGCGCTGTCGAGCCCCCCTGCCACGCCCGGGTACCAGCCTCTCCGGCGTCCTAATGGCCGCGGATTCCAATGTGTGTGCCAATTTTCAAGAGTTTTTGAGCATGTTAAGGCCCCCAAAAAGCCCCGGAAGACGGAAAAAAAAAAAAAAAAAAAAAAAAAAAAAAAAAAATAAAAAAAATAATAATAATCCTTAGAAGAACAAGAGGGCCCTGCGCGAATTTTCGCTTGGGCCCTAATAATAATCCTTAGAAGAACAAGAGGGCCCTGCGCGAATTTTCGCTTGGGCCCTAATAATAATAATCCTTAGAAGAACAAGAGGGCCCTGCGCGAATTTTCGCTTGGGCCCTAAATATAGCTGCGAGCAGCGATGGCGGGCCCAAGCCCGGTGGCACCGCCACCCCGGTGGCTTCAGGGCAACTGTGCACAGCGGGCAATAGGCACTTAAAACGGTTAAACATCAAAGGACTATGTCAAATTCACTCCACATTTACTGCACTACAAGGTGCCGCTATAGAGCCCCTCCTCCCTGCCCATTTTCAAAGGATTACATGTGCCAAGTTTTAACATTATTCTGATGAATTTTGAAGCAAATCAGGTAAAAATAAGAGGGTGATCTCAATGTATGCTGAAAGTGACACATTTTCTGCTTCCAGTTGGTGGCGCTATGACTTTGAATCACAATACTCAAATCCATGTGATCAGCCTTGTACAACGAAGACTAAGCCAAAGTTTCATCAAAATCAATTAATGTATGCAGAAGTTATAACACTTTGTTTCCCTTTTCTTGCCATAAATTCGTTGCCTCGCCACGGCCAAACCGTTTGAGATATCCAAAATCCGTTTGCAATTAAACAACTTCAATGTGTTAGCAACAAGTTAAAAAAAGCTTGGTGTAAATTGGATAAACCCTGTAGGAGTAGTAGTATAAAATTCATAGCCTGTTTTTTCAAAAAATTAACATTCAAACCAAAATAGCTGACTTCCTGTTGGTCGGAGCTAATGAATGTAAATTAGAAAATTGTCCGGCTTGATGAGAATAATATGTGTACCGAGTTTGGTGACTGTAGGAAAAACTAACCCCCACTTTTGTCAAAAGGTGGCGCTACTGAGCCCCTCCACCACGCCCATTTCTATGGCTTTGTCCATGTCTACTGGTTGACAATATTGATGTGTGTGTCGAGTTTCATGCAATTTGAAGCATGTTAAGAGCCTCAAAAACACTCAAGAATATTATTACAGTTTGACCTGTTGCCATGGCAACAATATTTCAAATATCAAAAATCCTGTCATAGGTCTACATCTGCTGTGTATTGACATTACACTGATGAAGTTTGAAGCAAATCAGGTAAAAATAAGAGGGTGATCTCAAAGCATTTTAAAAGTGATACACTTCTTGCTGCCATTTGGTGGCGCTATAACTTTGACTCACAATAGTTACATCCATGTGATCAGACTACTACAACCAACACACTCCTGAAGTTTCATAAACATCAATCAATGTATGCAGAAGTTATAACACATTTCCTGTTTCCCTTTTCTCGCCATAAATTCGTTGCCTCGCCACGGCCAAACCGTTTGAGATATCCAAAATCCGTTTGCAATTAAACAACTTCAATGTGTTCGCAACAAGTTAAAAAAAGCTTGGTGTAAATTGGATAAACCCTGTAGGAGTAGTAGTATAAAATTCATAGCCTGTTTTTTCAAAAAATTAACATTCAAACCAAAATAGCTGACTTCCTGTTGGTCGGAGCTAATGAATGTAAATTAGAAAATTGTCCGGCTTGATGAGAATAATATGTGTACCGAGTTTGGTGACTGTAGGAAAAACTAACCCCCACTTTTGTCAAAAGGTGGCGCTACTGAGCCCCTCCACCACGCCCATTTCTATGGCTTTGTCCATGTCTACTGGTTGACAATATTGATGTGTGTGTCGAGTTTCATGCAATTTGAAGCATGTTAAGAGCCTCAAAAACACTCAAGAATATTATTACAGTTTGACCTGTTGCCATGGCAACAATATTTCAAATATCAAAAATCCTGTCATAGGTCTACATCTGCTGTGTATTGACATTACACTGATGAAGTTTGAAGCAAATCAGGTAAAAATAAGAGGGTGATCTCAAAACATTTCAAAAAGTGATACACTTCCTGCTGCCAGTTGGTGGCGCTATAACTTTGACTCACAATAGTCACATCCATGTGATCAGACTCCTATAACGAACACACTCGTGAAGTTTCATAAAGATCAATATATGTATTAAGACGTTATAACACATTTCCTGTTTCCTTTTTCTCGCCATAAATTCGTTGCCTCGCCACGGCCAAACCGTTCGAGATATCAAAAATCCCCTGGCAATTTTTAATCATCAGTGTCTTGACTTCATGCTGACCGAGTTTGGTGGCGATCGGATTAATCGTCTAGGAGGAGTATATCAAATTCCAGAGCATGCGTTTTTCAAACAACCCTTAATAGCTGACTTCCTGTTGGCGTGGCGATTAACTTAGAGCGCGAAAGTTGTTCGGCCCGATGAGGTCTATATGTGTACCGAGTTTCATACTAATACGTGCAAGCATGTTTAATATATGGACCAAATTTTCAGACTTTTTTCAAGGGGGCGCTGTCGAGCCCCCCTGCCACGCCCGGGTACCAGCCTCTCCGGCGTCCTAATGGCCGCGGATTCCAATGTGTGTGCCAATTTTCAAGAGTTTTTGAGCATGTTAAGGCCCCCAAAAAGCCCCGGAAGACGGAAAAAAAAAAAAAAAAAAAAAAAAAATAATAATAATAATCCTTAGAAGAACAAGAGGGCCCTGCGCGAATTTTCGCTTGGGCCCTAATAATCCTTAGAAGAACAAGAGGGCCCTGCGCGAATTTTCGCTTGGGCCCTAATAATCCTTAGAAGAACAAGAGGGCCCTGCGCGAATTTTCGCTTGGGCCCTAATAAACGGAGCAATTCCAATAGGGTCCTCACACCATCGGTGCTCGGGCCCTAATAATAATAATAATAATAATAATAATAATAAACGGAGCAATTCCAATAGGGTCCTCACACCATCGGTGCTCGGGCCCTAATTAAAGCTGCAAGCAGCGTTGAGAGGGCCCTCGCACCCGGGCTCACCGCCACCCGTTGGCCTCAGGAAAACAGTGAACAGTGGGCGTCATGCATTTAAGTGAGTGAATACAGGAGAATTATGCCAAAGTCATTTCGAAATGCCACACTTCCTGCGGCCAACAGGTGGCGCTTTTACCGTAACTGAATTTTGCCATGTTGATGTCTTCAGCCCTGGACTATCACTGAACACGTGAAGTTTGAAGCAGATCGGACATTGTATGCCTGAGTTACAACAACTTCCTGTTTCTTTCGTGGCGTTAATCGCATACATTAGCACTCAGCCAAGTGTTGCATGATTTAACGTGTTTCTAGCATGTCTGGTACTTCGTGGCATGATGAAATGTGAATGTGATAGTGAATTATGGTATAAAGCATGCCACTTCCTGTTGCCAGCAGGTGGCGCAATGACTAACTGAATATTATCATATAGACGTCTTTAGGCTAGGACTCTTATCACACATATGAAGTTTGGAGCAGATCGGACATAGTATGCCTGACTTACAACAGTTTCCTCTTTCATGGCGAAACATCAGACTTTGTCAGGCCGCCACGGACACGCCCTTCAACGAAAACTCAAGATCTTTGATATTTATCATCGCTAAGGTCTTAAGATTAGACTGATAACATTTGATGTTGATCTGGTTAAATCTCTATGAGGAGTTAATCACAGTATAAAACATGTCATTTCCTGTTGCCCCCAGGTGGCGCTATGACTGTAACTGAATATTGTCATATAGATGTCTTCAGGTCAGGACTCTAATAAAACATGGGAAGTTTGGGGCAGATCAGACATTGTTTGTCTGAGTTACAACAACTTCCTGTTTCATGGCGAAACATCGAACTTTGCCAGGCCGCCACGGACACGCCCTTCAGCGAAAACTCTAGATCTTCGCAATTTAACGTCTCAAAGGCCTTTAGATTAGACTGACCAAATATGATGTTGATCTGATTAAAGCTCTAGGAGGAGTTCGTTAAAGTACAACATGTGGAAATGGCAAAAACTGCCAAATTTTTGCAGAGAAAATTCAAAATATCTGACTTCCTGTTGGGTTTACAAACTTTGCACCACGGGACTTTTTTGTAGGTATTGGGCTGTTACATTTGTCTGCCGAATTTCATAACTGTACGTGAAACGTAGCACGAAGGGCGCTTAATTGAAATTTTGTAGGTGGCGCTATCGAGCCATTTTGCCACACCTAATTCTGAAACCCATATCAGATGTAAATTTTCACCACTTCTGACGCGTGTGCAAAGTTTCATGAGTTTTTGACAATGTTTAGGCCTTCAAAAATGCGATTCATTTTGGAGAAGAAGAATAATTGGCTGAGCAATTCCAATAGGGTCCTCACACCATCGGTGCTCGGGCCCTAATAATAATAAACGGAGCAATTCCAATAGGGTCCTCACACCATCGGTGCTCGGGCCCTAATAAATATAGCTGCAAGCAGCAATTACGGGGCCAAGCACAAAAACGGCACAACAAGCCAGCCAACATGGCATGGAGCATCAGACCAACTGCAACAGTGAGCAATTAAAGACCTATTAAGACCATTTTAGGAAAAAGAGCTGAAAAATTATATATACTGTCAAAAGTAAGGATTTACTGGTTCATCACTTTCGACCAATAGGTGGCGCTGTGACCAAATTAATGTGGTATGGTCAGAGTGAGGTGACAATGACACTTGCAAAATTTGGTGTCAATATGTCAAAGCATTGCAGAGATACAGCTTCAAGACTGGGTTTTGCATCATGCATCAAATTTGTTGCTCTGGTATACGAAAACGGTTTAATGTATCGACTTGAAATCCATAACTTTTTGTCGGCATGGTCTGAAGATGATACGGTTTGATTTTGGTGAAAATCGGAGCAACGGTCTAGGAGGATTTCGAAAAAGTAGGTTTTTAAAGAAAAACAATATGGCGGACAGCAACTTCGGCCGACTATGGAAAATTTGATAACTGTGTTCACAGCAAGACCCAAGGAATCTACTGAGACCAGTTTCATTACAATCGGTTAATACAGTCAAATGTTATTAACATTTTTGTAAATTGTTAAAACTTTTGACCACAAGGTGGCGCTGGTCCGAAACTTCACAGGCTCCTTCAGGGCATTGTGCTGATGACCCATACCGAGTTTCGTAATGACACGCTAATGCGTTCGTAAAATACAGCATTTTAGCACAAAATTCAAAATGTCCGATGGTCAAAATGTCCCATATGGGAAAATTTGATATCATTTGTTTTGGCATGATGCCCTGAATCCAACAACACCAAATTTATGATTTTTGGACAAACCCATCAGAAGTTATAAGCAAAAATACCCATTTTTCATATCTCCGCACCAGTAGGTGGCGCTGCGCCGAAACACTGCATGGTACCTCAGGTCATGCTTGTGATGACAAGTACCAAATTTGGTCTGAATACGATAAAGCGTTGCGGAGATACAGCCTTACTTCTGTTTTCTCAAGCACTACGTACAATTCGTTCGTGAGTTTTTCGAAAACGGTTTGAGGAATCAATTTGAATTCCATAACTTTTTGTCAGCATGGTCTGAAAATGATCTGATTCAATTTTCATGAAAATCGGAGTAACGGCCTAGGAGGAGTTCGAAAAAGTAAGTTTTTCAGAAAATTCAAAATGGCGGAAAAATTTTCATGACGGAAAATGACGTCATATGGTGTGTTCGATTCGTCTTGAGCCAAGGAATAAGAGGAAAAAAGAATTGTGTTTCTAGCCCTTATGGTTCAAAAGTTATTAACATAAACATAAGTGCAACTTTGGACAGCTGGTGGCGCTAGAGGGATTGAGTTAGAGACTCCAAATTTGCTATGGACAAAGGTCAGACTGTCCTCTGACTGTGTGCCAAATTTCACAACTTTCCCGCAAGCGGTTCTATGGGCTGCCATAGACTTCAAGAGCGGAAGAAGAAGAAGAAGAAGAATAATAATAAAAAAAAAAAATAAAAAAAGAACGCCAACAATAACAATAGGTGCCTCCGCACCTTCGGTGCTTGGCCCCTAAAAAAAAAAAAAAAAAAGAACGCCAACAATAACAATAGGTGCCTCCGCACCTTCGGTGCTTGGCCCCTAAAAAAAAAAAAAAAAGAACGCCAACATTAACAATAGGTGCCTCCGCACCTTCGGTGCTTGGCCCCTAATAATAAGCAACGGAACGCCAACAATAACAATAGGTGCCTAAGCACCTTGGGTGCTTGGCCCCTAATAATAAGCGTACGGAACGCCAACAATAACAATAGGTGCCTAAGCACCTTGGGTGCTTGGCCCCTAATAATAAGCGTACGGAACGCCAACAATAACAATAGGTGCCTAAGCACCTTCGGTGCTTGGCTCCTAATAAGCGTACGGAACGCCAACAATAACAATAGGTGCCTAAGCACCTTCGGTGCTTGGCCCCTAATAATAATAATAATTAAAAAACGGAACGCCAACGGATACAATAGGTGCCTACGCACCTTCGGTGCTTGGCCCCTAATAATAATTAAAAAGAAAAAGAATGCCAACAGATACAATAGGTGCCTACGCACCTTCGGTGCTTGGCCCCTAATAAGCGTACGGAACGCCAACAATAACAATAGGTGCCTAAGCACCTTCGGTGCTTGGCCCCTAATAAACGGAGCAATTCCAATAGGGTCCTCACACCTGCACAAACAGTATAATTAAAACTAATTATTTGTTCTATATATATCAAAATGATTATATATGTTTGACTTCTCCAACCCTGTTTTAAAAATAGGTGCTGCCCTCTAGTTGTTACTCTATTTATGACATTAATTATATTTGATTGATAAATGGATTAATCTGCCTATTTTTAATAGCACATGCTTTTTGAATTGGAAGAAAATGAATAAAATGTGTTTATTTCAAACATCTATATTATTCTATATATAAATTATTTGTGTATAGTGTTTTTTTTAATGGAGAATATGAGTCATTCCGTTTACCTTTTTTACATTACTCCAATCTATTACCATGGCAAGACGGTTCGAGATATCCATTATCCGTTTTCAATTTAACATCTTCAGTGTCTTAGCAACATGTAAAAAATGTTTGGTCTGAATGGAATAAACTCCCTAGAAGTAGTAGTTTAAAATTCAGAGCCTGTTTAGTCAAAAAATCCACATTCAAACCAAAATAGCAGACTTCCTGTTGGTCGGAGCTAATGACTGTAAATTAGAAAATGATCCGGCTTAATGAGAACAATAAGTGTACCGAGTTTGGTGACTCTAGGTTAAACTAACCCCCCCACTTTTGTCAAAAGGTGGCGCTATAGAGGCCCTGCTCCCCGCCCGTTTCTACGGTTTTGCCCATGTCTGCTGGTTGATATCTCTGATGTGTGCATTGAGTTTCATGCAATTTGAAGCATGTTAAGAGTCTCAAAAGCTTCCAAAACTAATATTAAAGTTTTATGCGTTGCCATGGCAACAGTGTTTGTGATATCACTATTCCCTTTCAAAGGTCTACATTCACCATGTCTTGACATTATTCTGGTGAAGTTTGAAGCAAATTGGATAAAAATAAGATGGTGATCTCAAAGCATTTTGAAAGTAACACAATTATTGCTATCAGTTGGTGGCGCTATAACTTTGACTGACAATAGTCACATCCATGTGATCGGACTACTACAACCAACACACTCGTGAAGTTTCATAAAGATCAATCAATGTATGCAGAAGTTATAACACACTTCCTGTTTCCCTTTTCTCGCCATAAATTTGTTGCGTTGCCACGGCCAAACCGTTCGAGATATCAAAAATCTGCTGGCAATTTTTCATCATCAATGTCTTGACTTCACGCTGACCGAGTTTGGTGGTGATCGGAATAATCTCCTAGGAGGAGTATATCAAATTCCAGAGCATGCGTTTTTCAAACAACCCATAATAGCTGACTTCCTGTTGAGGTGACGTATAACTTAGAGCACGAAAGTTGTTCGGCCCGATGAGCTCTATATGTATACCGAGTTTTAGACTTATATGTGCAAGCGTGTTTCATATATGGACCAAGTTTTCAGGCGCAATTCATGGCCGCGGGTTCTGACCCGTGTGCAAAATTTCAAGAGTTTTTGAGCATGTTAAGGGCCCCAAAAACCCAAAAAACTTAGAAAAAAAAAAAATAATAAAAAAAAAAAATAAATATAGCTGCGAGCAGCGATGACGGGCCAAAGCCGGTGGCACCGCCACCCCGGTGGCTTCAGGGCAACTGTGCACAGCGGGCAAA